>NW_024879272.1:1098814-1197103 GCF_018340385.1 Cyprinus carpio | reverse complement strand
TTTGCGTTCTGCAAGTGAACACCGCTTTATTTGGCCATCCAAAGAACACAAAATCACTTCACTGACTTTATCATTACCTGTTCCCTCGTGGTGGAATGACGCCCAACTCAATCCAAGCAACTCAATGCCATTCGAAGCGTACAGGCATCTCAATTCCATTTTCATGAACTTGCAGGTTTTACAGTTTTCGTCTGTCCTATGTGGCGCTCAGTTTTTTTTTTTTGCTGTTATTTGGCCAAAGTATCATATTATAAAACATCAGCGCTTTCGCATAAACTATTTGACTGAGACTTGACAACAAATGCTAAGACACTTCCCCGCTCCTCAATATAAAAACATTAGCCTTTATAAATGTAGTGTTTTCTTGAGTAAGAAAACGCTGTACTTATGCAATCAACATTCTTTTATTTACCTCAAACTGCAAACAAGCTGAGAATCTCCAAATTGCGTCGCCCCGCCGCTTCAATCAACTATAGAGGCGGAGGAATAATGATGTTTGACTGACAGTTTGAAGGAGCCAATCACATTACGAGGTTTTGGGGGGGTGGCGGTGGCGTCACTTTTACTGGGGTCCAGGGTCAAGTGATCCTTAAGGCCAATTCAGAACGCGCAACCGACAAACACCAACAAACTCCAACAAACTAGTCTGTGGGTAGGTTTGTTGGATCAGTGTGTTACCCCTGTTGGTGTTGTTGGCGTTGGTCGGAGTTTGTTTTTGAAAGCCAATGTAAATCTTGCGACGTAGTTCTCATTCAAGTAGGCGCCCCGTCTTCCCCGTGCATGAAAAAAAACCACGGCTTCACCCACAGCGTCTTTTGTTTTATTCGCGAAGAATGACATGCAAAAGAATGACATGCAAAGACATTAATAAGAGCAAATTTGGATTGTGGATATAGGATCATCCATTTTCTCCCCAGTCAGTGAGAGTTGGTTGGTGTCTGTTGGTGCAGTGTGGACATGACAGTTATTTTTCATAAGATTCTAAATCCAATGGCCAACTTGAGCCAACTGTTGTTGGAGTTTGTTGGTGTTTGTCGGTTGGTGGTGTGAATTGGCCTTTTAGCGGTTAATATTTCCAATTTGAGCTTGAGTTTCAGAAATGCTTCTTGGATAATGTACATTAGCTGTTGTTGACGCTACCACGCTACTTGATCAAAAAAAAGGCCAGAATTCTCCAAGTGGATGAACATTGGTGAAATAGTGTGGAACTTCTATCTGTGTCTCCCTTTAAAGCTATTTTTAACTGTAAACTCTTTTAAAAAAAAAGTAGTACCATCTGAAAAAAAGGATTTCACTAAAACGAATAGGACTTAATTTACATTTTTGGACTGATGGTTAGGACACAAAACAGATTCTCTGGGATATAAGCAATTTTTCCAAAGGGTACAATATGAGAGGAAAGATGGAACGGTTTAGAATAACAGAATAAACTGACTTACCAATACTCATCATCACATATGAGACAGAGCCAACAGAATGTAGACACTTCTGTTTTGTTATTCTTTGGCTATTTTTACATAATTCCCTTACAGTGTTTTGCAGAACTCTTGTAATGTTCAGAAATAGCTTGAAATAAATGTTGCCAAAAAAAGTCTCTGTGTTATTGACAAGCCCGTTATCATTTGGCACACAAGGAAATATAATAAAGCTACTGTCTGTGTGCAGTTCATAGGTTTGTGACGGTCGTATTGAAGACCGGTGGTGTCTCTAGAATTGACTGTGATTGTGATGTGCTGTTCATGCTTACAAACTCCATCTTCCTCAGCTCCTGCTCCTCTTCTTCACCTCAGCTCCACAAAATACACAGGGTTAGTGAAATACTGGACTAGACTTCAGAACCTTTTCTGTCATGATTTCATGCAGGTCTCCTTTACAATGTTAGAAACAGCAGTGCTTCCAGTTCCCTCTTCTGCTACTGCACACTGCTACAAAACAGAGATAGCAGATGACAAGAAGTTTGTGTGAAGTGAGCAGTAGTGATTCATGAAGTCAGAGAGAGATGTGTAGTGAAGGCAGGGGGGCTCAATCTGCGACTTGGACAAGGTCATTCCCAAAACTGAGGCAAAGTTGTTATGAATGGAAATGTTTGGTTCCTGCTAAACGTAACAGTACTCGTGTCTAAAAATCTGTTTCCTGTTTGATTCAGTCGTCTATCCAGAAATCTTGAAGATCATCCAGTTCTTCTTATCAAATGTGACACATCAAATGTGTCTTTGGCCCTGCTTACACCTGCCATTAAGATGTGTTCTGGTTAATCACATCACAAGTAGACTGTTTTTTTGGGTTTTTTTTTTTTTGGTGTCTGTTTGAATGCATTCGACCACATGAGCGTCTTCACTACAAGCACAATCCAGTCTACCTCTGGGAAATGGTTAAAAGTGGACAAACTCAACACATTTTACACCCGTTCACATCTGTATTTAGCTTTTGTCCACTTGTGATCAGATCAGTGAAAAGGCATCTTAATATCAGGTGTAAACAGGACTCCACACTGCTGCACAGGCTCTGATTACTGCAATCCATGAATGCATTTTGATTCTTTGTGTGTTATTTTTCAGTTCAGATTTTGACTGCAATGCTGTGGACGATGGATCATTTTTTTGTGAGATGTTGAGCATAAAAAATTGTATTTTGTTCAGTCACTATAGCCACAAGAGCACTTTCTACAAGCTACAGCGATCACAAAAAATGGGCTTTTAATTGAAGAAGGGGATAGATGCTGAGGAGCACATGGCATGACCTGCTTGTTCAGATCACATGGTTTTATAAACTGAGTCAGTGAAGTCAGAAAAGGAAAGAGGAATTCCAGCGATTGTGGAAATCTGCTAATGTAGTAGATTGTGAACTCATTCAAACTGTTATGAAGTATACTGCAGGAGTGGATGAGTGAATTAATGGATGATCTTCCATCAGTCTGTCTGTTTGGTAACAACACAAATCAGTCCATGTGTATCACCTCAGTCAATGTGCTGAATTTGCAAGCAAATATGGATAAAAAAGTCAAAGAAACTGATGAGGGAGAAAGTTTGCATTTTATTTTTAAATATGATAAATGTTAAATAAGATTTTGGGATTGTAACTCTGTGGGCAATGGAAGCTTTTTTCAGCCACCATAACCACTACAGATTTAATTAAGTTAATTAAAATAGGATCATGATTAACCCCTTCAGGAACTAGTGATGCCAGTTAGTGCAGCAGCACTGATAAGACTTTTGCACACTGTTTGAGTAAAAGTCTTGTAAGTAATCTAGATTTGTGTGATTTATACTTCATTGGATTGTTTTGCTCCTCCTTCATAATTTTAATATTTACTTGTAATGTTGGGCAAATAGATAGATAGTGTTACAAGATACAATAGAGATTTACAGACAAAAAAAAGTGATTGAGATGAACATCAGCAGCTGCAGTGTCTCTCAGCTGTATCAGGCAGTCACTGTGACTGGAGAGTGACTGACGGAGGTTAGGTTTTTGTACGACTCTTTATCACTGTGTGAACACACCACCACTGTGGTAACTCTGACAGTAATAATCTCCTGTATCTTCAGTCTGGACTCCACTGATGGTGAGAGTGAAATCACTGTTAGATCCACTGCCACTGAATCTAGATGGAGTTCCAGTGTAACGACTTGTTGCAGCATATATGAGGAGTTTTAGGAGCTTCTTCCCAGGTTTCTGTAAGTACCAGTGTAACTCATCACCACCAAGCACTCTGCTGCTGGTTTTACAGTTTATTCTGACTTCTTGTCCTTGAGCTGCTGTTATTAATGATGGACTCTGAGTTACAGTGTACTGTCCTCTACACTCTGAAAGAAAATAATAATAATAAAAAGGACAACAATTAAATAAATATTGTATGTTTCACATTTAGTGTAATTGGTCTTATGAAAGTTTTACTACAAACCTTGAGCAAACAGTGTGAGAGTCCAGATGTGGATGATGATGTTGTTCATTGTTGTTGTGTCTTGTGTGATGATGAAGATTGTGTTCTGTTCTGCTCTCAGTCATGAAGTGTTAAAACTCACAGCACTATAAACACTCTCATGCAAAGTGTCTCTGTATGTAAATGCTCTTTACACAGAACAGACAGCTGTCA
This sequence comes from Cyprinus carpio, assembly GCF_018340385.1. Taxonomy (NCBI): domain Eukaryota; kingdom Metazoa; phylum Chordata; class Actinopteri; order Cypriniformes; family Cyprinidae; genus Cyprinus; species Cyprinus carpio. Next base: position 1,193,010 of record NW_024879272.1, on the reverse strand, counting down.
GTCTCAGGTCTGTTCATGTTCTACAAAAAACAATAACATTTTGAATACTATGATGATAATGAGCTTCATAAATCAGACAGACACTCTCTACAGTGAGTGTTTCATTATTTTGCTGGCTTAATAAAAAACTAATATATTAAAGATCATCTGCTTTCTAAACATTTTTAAGAGTTAAATGCTCAGATCTTGAGGTGTTTAATGATGGTCTGGTGGTTTTGTTCAAAGATATATTAGACTAATATTAATCTGATTAATATTTACAGAAGTCAAAATAAAGGCACAGTTTGATTTATATTTTCAGAAGTAAAATTAAAGGCTGTTTCAACTGTACTGGATATTATTTAATAAAATTTCAGTTAGATAAAACAATAAAACAATATTTTATCTTTATGTCTTTGGACTCATTTTTTGTCTTTTTGAATTTGTCACAAGCTTCATTTTTAAAATGAAAGTATGATTGAATCCTAAATGAGGTAGGATTCATCCTAAAAGTAAGGAACAAATTGGGGTTTTCAAAGACAAAATGATGAGAAATGATGTGAAAATATTTTTATCTGTTCATAAGAGCATTAGTACAAATTTGTACACATATATACCATCAAAACAATTCAACATTTATAAAAATTGTTAAGATTAAAATAATAATAATAATAATAAGGTAAAAATAGACAGTCACACTATTAATTAATATTATGCTTTGTAAAAATTACATCACAGGTATTAATTATTTACTGAATATGAACACATTTGGATTTTCTTGTTCATGGTGATGAATGTTGTACTTCTTCTGAACCATGAAGTCATATTTCTGAACATTCTGTAGGTTTATGTGTTTGATTCAATCATATTGTGCTTGTATTTAAAATTAACTGAGATTTATAAAGATTAATGCATTTAGAAAAAAAAAAAAATTGTGTGTATTTTTATTTATTTATTTTTTGGTTTTATAAATCACTCGTAGAGAATTTCAGAAAATTATATCCATGTTATTATAAATGAGGCCCCAGAACTCAAGCTCATATTTTATAATCAAATGTCACTCAGTGAACCATGAAAACACCTGCAGATGAAGGAAATTATGAATCTGTTCTGTGTAGTCAGATTCTGAAGCTCAAACACTGAAACAGATCACTATTGGTTCTCTGTGTGTTGACTCTGTGTAGTTTTACTGTATCATGAAGCTCCTGTGAGGACGCTGAACATCTGCTGATGGAGCTGCTCTATTCTGAGAGGAACACAATCACTCAAATATGAGTTTGACAGAAACATCAGATCACACTGTGAGAAAGAGTGTGTAATAAACAACAATGAAAGTTTCAAAACAACAGCATGCTACACTGCAGCAAACTCACTTCAGTGAGTGCAGTCCACATCACCAAATAAATTCACTTTTATTATTATTTTATTTTATTTTATTTGCATTTTTTATCAAAAACAATTTTTTTTAACTTAAGATTTGTTAACTTTTGATTGGTTTACAAAATGAAAATAAAAAGAGATGTTTAACATTGCAGATGAAATTACTGCAGACATACTTGTAACATTGGAAATAGAAAATCAAGTAAATTGCAGGAATACAGTATTTCACAGAGTCTGATCTGTTGTGTGTGCTGCACATTTTGACACATTTAGTTCATCCAGTCATCTTTATGGCTTTGATTCCTCAAAATGAACCAAGAAAACACCTGCAAATGGAGTAAATTCTAAAAGAGTGTTCAGCTAAAACATCTCAAATCGGTAATGATCTTGGGAAAATGTATGATTTGTGTTTTTTATTTTTTTTTTTTTCAATACATTTGTATGCCAGCCATTTATCATTAATCTATATTGTTATTAGTTATGTTTTTTTTTTTTGTTTTGATCTTTTTTCTTGCATTTCAAAATTTTATATATATATATATATATATATATATATATATATATATTATATATATATATATATATATATATATATATATATATATATATATATATATGCAGGAGGAGCAAGCGACAGACAAGATTATAAACATGAAATCATCCTGCTCTGGCTTCCTGTTTCACAGAAATATAAAGAGGAGGGAAAACAAAGCCCAAATTCCCTTAATCATCCATCACAATGAGAAAAACCAAAGAATATATTTCTGGTGTGCAGCAAAAGATAATTGAGCTTCACAAATTAGTGAAGTGGCTTTAAGAAAAGAGCTAGAGCAGTGATAATTCCCATTTCCACCATCAGGGCAATAATTAAGAATTTCCAACCAACAGAAAATGTTACGAAACTGCCTGGAAGAGGACGTGTATCTTGTGCAGCAAAAGATAATTGAGCTTCACAAATGTGCAGCAATAAAGACTCTCCAAGGATCACAGCTGGAGAATTGCAGAAAATAGATGAGTCTCTGGTTCAGAAAACCTTTAAAAAAATTGTCAAACAGAACCTACATCAACACATGTTGTTTGGGAGGGTTACAAGAAAAATTATCCTAGCTCATTCAAAAACAAACTAAAGCATATTCAGTTATCAGCCATGACTGGAACTTTAAATGGGAATGGCTTCTATGATCAGATATAACTAAAAAATGAGCTTTTTAGCAGCAAACACTCAAGATGGGTTTGGTGAACACAGAGAAAAAAAGTACCCCATGTGTACAATGAAATATACTGCTGTATTTTTGATGTTGTGGGCCTATATTTCTGCTGGAGGTCCTGGACATCTTGTTTAGATACATGGCATCTCGGATTCTATCAAATACCAACAGATAAAAGATCAGTAAGTGACTGACTCTGTTAGAAATCTTATAATGGGCCATGTTTGGATCTTCCAATCATACAATAACCCCCAAACACAAACCTCAAAAACAACACAGAAATGGGTCACTGAGCTCAAACCAAGCTTCTGCTATAGCCATTCCAGTCGTCTGACCTGAACCCTACGGAAACTGAGTGTGGTGAACTGAAGAGAAGCACCAACATGGAGCTGGGAATCTAAAGGGTCTGGAGGGATTCTGGATGAAGGAATGGTCTCTGATCTCTTGTCAGGTGTTCTCTAACCTCATCAGGCATTATAGGAGAACATTTAGACCTGTTAAACTGGCAAATGGAGGTTTCAAAAAGTATTGAATAAATTAATTGTGGCCAATGTGTATTAGATAAAAACATTTATTTCATAATGATATTTCCCCCCATTTTAAATTCTTATTATCCAATGAAAGGATATATTTTTTGTGAATTTTTTAAATGAAAGACCAAAAGGATTAACAATGCAGATGAATTTTCACAGCCTTTTTTGATCATATTTACCAAGGGGGCCAATATTTTTGGCCACAACTGTAGTTATTCATTTATTTCTTTATTAAAAATTTAATAGAACTGGTTATGTTTTGACAGAAAACACTTAAAAAACACTTTTTTTCCATGCATGTATGTATGTCAGTTTTTTGGTAAAAAAAAGTAAAAAATAAAATAAATATATATATATTTCCACACTTGAATAAAATGACATTTTGAGCAATTTATTTAATTTTGACATACCAAGTTAAATTTCATTCACATTTCTCAAATCTTCATGTAGGAAAGCAGCAGCAGGCTGCAGAGGTTTGTGTTCCACATGTGGCGTCATTATAACTACGAGCGAATGAGACGCGGTGCTGATTTCTACCTGCTTCAGTCCAACTCCACTTATGTGAACAGCTGGTCTGCTGTGCAGAGTCTGGTCATCATCACCGCTGGATACCTGCAGCTCTACTGCCTCAAGAGACTCTTTAACACCAAACCAGCAGAGGGAGACAAGCCCCGCTGTTAACATCAACACCAAACCTGTCTCTTTCTTCATAATACAGCCATACAGGGGTCTTTTGAACACTTTTATGAACCAAGGATGAATTTAAATTAAAAGCAAGTTATTTCAGTCTTTTATTTGGTTATTTGAATATCATATTAAAACTGACTTCCTCATGATTTTTTTTCTTGCTTTTCAAATGCTTCTTTGAAAGTGAAAAGTGAAAGTGACTTTTGGGAAGACTTTCAATGTTAAAATATAAAATTATGATAACATTTACATTTTACATTTAATCATTTAGCAGACGCTTTTATCCAAATGAGAACAATAGAAGCAATCAGACCAACGAGAGAACAACAACAGTATACAAGTGCCATGACAAGTCTCAGTTCATTCATTATAATAATAATCAATCTCATTCATTATAATAATAACTATTACAATACATTATAATATGTAATATTTCCACCATTCCCAGTAAAACATTTATCAAATTGAAAAACAAAGGTAAATATGACTTGTGAGCAGAATATCTTCGAGTCATTTCCAATCAAGCTATAATTTTAATTATGAAAAAAGTGTGAAAATTTGATTGTGTGAAATCCAAAAACATAATTTTCACTACGGACTCACAGAATGATTCTTAACACAATACATCATTTGAGATTTTCACTTTGCAAGAAAAAGAAGAAGAAGTAGAAGAAGAAATTAGGAATTAAATTTTAATGTTCTATGACACGCAGAAGGAGATTTTATGCAGAACTCATTTAGTGTAATTCAGGATTGAAAGGACACGAGGACTCTGGCTGCTGTTTCACTGCATACTGTAAGTATCGTCAGATTTCATTGGATTGTTTAATGGTGGAACATTTTGAATGATGAATTAAATACATCAATGGTGAAGCTATGAGTGTGTAACACATTAAAGATCCAGAAAGATTCATAAATCAGTACAAGACTTCAACATATTTTAACTAAATGAGACTGTTATAAGAAATAACCTCCATCAGCAGCTGCAGTGTCTCTCAGCTGTATCAGTGCAGTCACTGTGACTCTGACTGATGGAGGTTTTTGTACGACTCTTTATCACTGTGTGAACACTGGACCACTGTGGTAACTCTGACAGTAATAATCTCCTGTATCTTCAGTCTGGACTCCACTGATGGTGAGAGTGAAATCTTTTCCAGTATTTGCTGTTCCACTGCCACTGAATCTAGATGGAGTTCCTGACTGAAGGGTGTTTATGTCATATATGAGGAGTTTAGGAGCTTCTCCAGGTTTCTGCTGATACCAGGCTAAGTAGTCACTATATATCCCTACATCTATGTTACACTCTATTGTAGCTGTTTGACCCTGTTGCACAGTTTTAACTTCAGGTTGAGTCAGAGTGACTCCTCTGGAGGCTGAAGAAGAGAAACTAAAGTCAGTTTGTCAGTAAATCACCTTTATAGCAGAATATTGATATATTAAAATGGTAAAAACATCAATAGCTTATTATTCATATCAAAACTTAATATTCCACCTCGAAAAAATACTGCAATGGTCCAGATGAGGATGATGATGTTGTTCATTGTTGTTGTTGTGTCTTGTGTGATGATGAAGATTGTGTTCTGTTCTGCTCTCAGTCATGAAGTGTTAAACTCACAGCACTATAAACACTCTCAGAGCACTGAAGCATGTGCTGACGATGCAAAGAAGTGGGCAGGATTTACAACAGCTTTATTTTAAGGAGATATTGTTACAACTGTTACATGTACTTACTCTAACAACAACAACAACAACAACAACAACAGTAAATTATGCATAATTTCGAGTAATTAAACCAACACCCCAACTAAATCCCTACAGGAAGTATATAGTAATTAATATTATTCAGTATTTATTTATGTAATTACACTGCAACAACATCACCTTTAAATAAAGTATATAGCATATAAAAATAAGAACTTTAAACTGAATGCAGCATGACACAAAATCCTTTTTAGAATCACTCTCTTCAGAAATATTTCTCACCCATGATTCATTTATTATATTTATATTATATCATATGATATTCACGAGGGAGGACCACCATTATGTAGATTGAAGCAGCTATTTCTGATTTAAGTCTTCATCTCATTACTGTACTTTACACCATTTTTGTTGCGAGTGAGTGTTTGCAAGTGAAGAGTGAGAGTAAGAAGAATACAACACTTTATGAAACATTATAAGCAAGATGAATTACACGTTGACACAATGATAAATTGATTTAAACTGAATAAACTTAAAACAAGATTGCACAGTTAATATAGATTAATGTCAAATATCAATATTAATTAAGTGGTGAATAAGTGTCATGTTGCCTTGTGAGACAGAAATACATTTTTACATTTTAAAAAAGATTTTGTGTGAAGGAGTTTTTACATTTGAAAAACATTTTTCAAAACCTATATTATTTAGAGTTGTTGTCAGCCGAAGTGTTTCTCTCTCTGCTGGAGTTTGTGTTCACTCGAGTGGAATAGAGGTTTTTGTACGAGTGTTTCATGAGATTGTATCACTGTGGTGGACTTTCGGTGGAGGAACTAAACTGGTGCTCGGTAAGTCTTTATTAAATTCTCCCGTGCAAACATACAATTTAAATTGCGTACAATTATTATAATTATATGTATATATGTTTTTTTTTTTAAATTGAAACTTGATTTTGGTAACACAATAATGTTTCATTTGTTAATATTAGTTAACTACATTAGTTAACATGAACTAACAATGAAAAAGTATTGTAAAGCATTTATTAATCTCAGTCTATTGCATATTAATTGTTTACTAATACAGTATTAAAATCCAAAGTTTTTCTGCTAATATTAATTAATGGACCTGAGTTGACATGAACTAACGATGAACAGTTGGACCTTTATTAATCAACATTAACTAAGATTAATAAAAGCTGTAACAAATGTATTGCTCATTGTTAGTTAATAATAATTAATGCATTAATTAATGTTAACTTATGAACCGTGTTGCAAAGTGTTACACATTTTATAAATATAGTTTTACAGTAAGTATTTAATCTAAAATATTGTGACATTTAGATATTCAGAAGAACTGAATTATTCTCTTTTTTATAATGTGGCTCACTCTTGATTTTTTTTATTTATCACATATATATTATACATCGAAAGATAGATTTAAAATGAAAAGAAAAATACTTTAAAATGTAAATGGAGCTACTTTCTATAGATCAATCAATAATTTTGAATCTCTTTTGCTCATGTTGTGCTTATAATTCAGTGCATTTTAATACAAGCACAGTTTGTACATAAATAAAACTCAGTTGATTAATTTCTAATTCCAGTGATATAGTTTGTAGTCACACAGTCTGTTTGAAATAGAGTTTGAGTTGAATATCTCACTGAACTAAAATACAGAGACATCATTTAGGGATATAAATCTACTGGGATTAAAGCAGTAAATATCTTAATAAGTTTTGTTTCATTTGTGAGGTTTCATTGAAATGTATGTTGTGTTTGTGTTTTCTCTGTGTTTGTGAATGTGTTGTGTTTGTCTCCTGCAGCTGGTCCCACAGTGAAGCCCTCAGTGTCTCTGCTGCCGCCCTCTTCTCTGCAGATCTCTGGAGACTCAGCCGCACTGCTCTGCCTGCTCAGCTCTTACTCTCCACAGGGGGCGCTGGTGAGCTGGACACTGGACGGCTCAGAGGTCACCGAGGGGGTTGTGACCAGCGCAGAGAGCGAGCAGGACGGCCGCTACAGCCGCAGTAGTGTCCTGACCCTCAGCAAAGCACGCTGGGAAGAGGGAGAGCTGTACGTCTGCAGAGTAACACATGATGGAGCTCCTCATGAGGCCTCGTTCCACAAGAGTCGCTGTTAGTCGCTCGCAGTGCTGATGTTTCTCCAGTGAGCGCTGCTCTCTCCTGAAGATGAGCGTATCTGAGTGTCCTGTGTCAGGCAGGATTCACATGAGTCTAGTGCTGCAGCTGTAGTCATTTACAACTCAATACTGAAAGAGAGCTCTAGTGTCAAAGCACTGGCTGATCTTTCAATCTGCTGTGTTTGCTGCAACATTCAATAAAGCTTCTCAACAAACTCCATTTGTGTCTGACAACATCATTCAACTAACAGATGAAGATGCATGTAGTGTTTGTCCAGGTGCTTTTCAGAAGCTCGATCAGTAGCAGTAAATCTAGTCAAATAAAGGTCTTGGGGTTTGAACATGGTCTCTGGAGACAGAGCTGCTCTATTCTGAGAGGATCACAATCACTCCACCCTGACAATGCAAATGAGATTTTCAGCCCACACTCCCGGAGTCACTGTTTGATTGGTTACATGATCTGAACACCAGTTTAACTTCTGCTGTAGTTCAGCAGCACACAGACAAACTCATTATTACATTCATAGAAGATAAATATATATGAAAATGTCATAACAATCTGTGATCATGAATCAAGAATCAGTCATTTTGACAGTAATTGTGTAAGAATGTAAATCCTTCTGTGGGTCAAATGGAAAGCATCACATCCAGACAGCAGACGTGACTGAATGCAGTCTGTTCAGTTTGATTGACAGGAATCATAAAAATTTAGAAGAAAATTTTGCCTGGTCCAAAGCAAAAAAAAAACAAATAGTGATGAGTCCTGGTCCAATTATAGATTTCTATGAAATAAGTGCACAAAATTGATAAAAAGTTCTAAAAGTCAATATTATCTTAATCTAATTAATAATAACATGAACAATCCTTCTAAATTTTGGAAATTAAGAAAATCTCTTGTAGGGACAAATAAATCTACTGACTTTCCAAAAGTTTTAAAAGTGGACCGGAGATTAATTACAGACAAGGCTGATATTGTTAATATTTTTAATAATCATTTTGTTTCAGCTAGTTTGATAACAGGTACCAATAATTCGTTGATCACTGATGAACAGGAAATATGAGACGACAAATTATAATGAATCAGATTTATTTTCTTTTACCCCTATATTGCCCAACGAAGTTTATAAGTTACTTTCAAATTAAGACTGTAAGAAATCAGGTGGATTTGATAAAATTGAACCAGTTTTTTTTTTTTTTTTTTTTTTTTTAAGTGTCTGCAGATATTATTGCTGAACCTATTGCATCATTTTTTTAATTTGAGTCTATCCACTAATGTAATTCCAACATCTTGGAAATCAGCTATGGTTATGCCATTATTAAAAGGAGGAGATCCCTCTGATTTGAATAATTATCGCCCTATTTCTAAATTACCGGTTTTAGCAAAAGTTTTTGAATCTATAGTAAATGATTAAATGAAAGAATACCTTGCTAGTCAAAATATTTTAAACGCATTTCAGTCAGGATTTAGAGCGGGCCATAGTACGATAACAGCTACTACACTTGTTACTAATGATTTAATCACCGCTCTCGATGAGAGACAGCATTGTGCGGCCAGTTTGTTGATTTGACAAAAGCGTTTGACTTAGTGGATCATGGCTTACTGTTGCAGAGGCTTAAAAATATAGGCCTCTGTAACTCGGCCTTGAGTTGGTTTCAAAATTATTTATTTGATCGAACGCAATGTGTTGCTATAGATAATTATGTTTCATCCGTGTTAACAGTTGAGAAGGGTGTCCCGCAAGGTTCTTTACTGGCACCACTTCTTTTTTCTATTTTAATAAATGAATTAGGGCAGGGAATAAAATCCGCAAAGTAAAATTTTTATGCTGATGATACAATAATTTATTCAGCTGCAGCCTCTCTTTCACAAGCTATTGAAATTTAACAGGATTCTTTTAATACTTTTCAGCATAATTTACTCCAATTAAAATTAATTTTAAATGTGAATAAAACTAAGTACATTGTTTTTTCACGTAGTCGTTCCATGATCACTGGTCCGTCTATTCTTACTGTTGATGATGTGCATATAGAGAGAGTAACAACCTACAAATATCTGGGAATATGGATAGACGAAAAGTTGGCATTTGATGTTCATATTGATTACTTATAAAAAAGATTAAAACCAAGATTGGGCTTTCTCTTTCGGCAAAAAAAAAAAAGTTTTTCCTTTGGAGCTAGAAAGAAAATTATTCACAGTACTTTTTTACCCATTTTAGATTATGGTGATATTATTTATATGCATCCTTCTATATATTTATTAAAAAGATTAGATTGCATTTATCATGCTGCGTTGCGTTTTATAACAAATGCTTGTTCACGTACACATCATTGTTTGTTATATAACCGTGTAGGCTGGACCTCCTTACATCAAAGAAGGAAATCGTCTCGGTTACGTATGGTAACCCTCGTTCCCTGAAGGAGGGAACGGAGACGCCACGTCGGTGACCGACGAAAATGGGATATCGCTTCGATAGACCAATCTACTTCGAGTGTAAACTAAACGAGCCAATGCACATTGGCAATTATTGCATCCAGCTGCCGCTGATCACAGCGTGAGAATAATAAGGCAGCAGGTGCAATGCATACCAGGTTTTCGCTGAGGAGCCGAGCCGGAGACCCGGCGGCTCAGCGGTGGTACAGCAACCATGGCGACGGGACGTGGCGTCTCCGTTCCCTCCTTCAGGGTACGAGGGTTACCATACGTAACCGAGACGTTCCCTTTCAGTTCCCTCGAAAATGGGATCCCTACCAAAGCGCCATGGGTGCTGCCCCTTCCAGTGCCCTGTGCGAGCCGCCTGCACCCCTATTAGGTGTAGGCCGGGGCTCGGAACAAGTAGTTCCACTCACCATTGTCAAAGCACTAACACTGGGAAAACGTACCTGTTCCACTTGGAACAGGGACACTGCGGAAGCCCCATCCTTCCCGAAGGAGGTCTCGGGAGCAAATACACATATAGCATCTGTTTAGGTCTATATGGAGAAATTTGAGGTGATTCAAACCCTCTTGGAAAGGCAGAAGTCTGCCGGGGAAACACGGGCTCTAAGGCTATACCGTGGATTATACGCATACGAGTACCGCTTAGGTCTCAATATGATGGCCTCTCTGTGCCACTACCCAGGAGGATACCGGCTCTGCACGAAGGCTATAGAACCCAGCAAACGTGTTAGGGGTCACCCAGCCCACAGCTCTACAAATATCTGTCAGCGAGGCACCATGAGCCAGCGCCCAGGAGGATGCAACACTTCTAGTTGAGTGAGCTCGCAACCTGAACGGGCAGGGCACACCCTGTGCCTGATAAGCCAGGGCTATGGCATCCACAATCCAGTGGGCCATCCTCTGCTTAGAGATGGCATTCCCCTTCTGCCGGCCACCGTAACAGACAAAGAGCTGATCTGAGGTCTTGAAGCTTTGTGTCCGGTCTACATAGCATCTCAATGCTTGGACGGGACAGAGCAAAGCCAGGGCTGGGTCTGCCTCCTCCAGGGGCAGCGCTTGCAGGTTCACCACTTGGTCTTTGAAGGGAGTAGTGGGAACCTTGGGCACGTAGCTGGGCCGGGGCCTCAGGATTACCTGGGAGTCAGCCGGCCCAAACTCTAGGCACGAATCATTGACCAAAAATGCGTGCAGGTCCCCTACCCTCTTGATGGAGGCCAGTGCAAGCAGGAGCAGAGTTTTCAATGAAAGAAACCTTAGCTCGACTAAATGCAAAGGCTCGAATGGGCCCTACTGTAGTGATTTCAGCACCAGATTCAGGTCCTAAGAGGGTATGGAGGGGGGCCGTGAAGGATTTAACCTCCTGGCCCCTCTAAGGAACCTGATGACGAGGTCATGCTTACCTAAAGACTTCCCATTCACGGGGTCATGGTATGAAGCAATAGCGGCAACCTGGACTTTGAGGGTGGAGGGAGACAGCCTTCGCTTCAGCCCTTGCTGCAGAAAGGAAAGCACGACCGCAGTCGAGCATCTTCGGGGGTCTTCTCGGCGAGAACAACACCACTCAACAAACAGGTTCCACTTTAAGGCGTAAACGTGTCTCGTAGACTGTGCTCTTGCCGAAGTGATGGTGTTCACTACCTCCTGGAGTAGGTCACCTAGAACCTCCGTGTCCCGTCCAGGGACCAGACATGGAGTTTCCAAAGGTCTGGACACGGGTGCCAAACGGTGCCCCATCTCTGAGTCAGTAAATCCCAATTGTTACGTCCCACATAAGTCTAGGGATACATGTGAACGCAACAAAAGTAAAATATTTTAAAGAGCGTTAATCTGAGTCCTGCCACAGCACCACAAGCAACAAGTTGTCGAGAAAAAGATTTTATTTTACAGCTCGTGGAACAAATACAAAAGGGAAAAAAACACAGGAAGCAATAGCTTCAGGAGAGGATATGGCCAAAATAATAAACAAAAATATAATCTAACTGGAGTAGCTTACCTCTAACTAGACTAACAAAGAAAAGAAAAGAAAAGAAAAGAAAAGAATACCCTAGCTCCCTTTCTGGCCACAAAACAGGAGAAAACAGAGTTAAACAAAAATGGCACCCACCTCCCTACAACTTCCAAAATAGAGCTAATAAGCAAAAACGCAAATAGGCAAACCTTAAAGTAGCTGCTAAGAGGGACATTAATAATAGCAGCTGTAAACCAAGTAACAAACTAAAAAGTAAAGAAGAATATAAATCTCTTTAACTAAAACAACAAAAGTAAGGGTTGGAGAATATCACAATAAACAAATAAACGAAAATACTACAATACCAAAGTAGAACACTAAACAGCTCAACCACCACCAGTTGTAACTGCAGCAACAGGCTGGGCAGGACAAAGACCAACACTCTGGAGAAAGCTCTTGGGGAACGTTTTTCTCCCAGTCTGGTAGCTGGAGCTCTGCTTTTATGCTGGCTCACTCTTTATTGGTAAGCAGTTACAGCTGGGAGCAATCAACTACCTGCCAGGCAGATTGAGTAGGAGGAGTCAAGAAGAAACAATGAAAGAAAAAAAGAACACATTAAAGAAAGTATAAATCAATAAAGACTTCGTCTCTGGACGTAACACCCCCACCCATAGTTACAAACTATGATTTCTCTTGGTTTGTAAAAGAGAAAAACAAAACTTACCACACATTTTATGAGCGGTTTAGTCATCAGTATGAGCCCTTGATAAAGCATCTGCTACTACATTGTCCACTCCTTTTTTATACCTTATATCAAGAACAAACTCTTGCAGAATAAGAGACCATCTCATTAATCTCTGGTTTGAGTTTGCCATACGAGACAGGAAGACGAGAGGGTTGTGGTCAGTGTATACAATGATAGGGCCCATACTACCATTACACAAGTAGACCTCAAAATTCTGCAGTGCCAACAACAAGGCGAGAGCTTCCTTTTCGATGGTACTGTAGTTTCTTTGACACCTGGTGAATTTCTTCGAAAAGTAGCATACTGGGTGTTCAATTCCTGCCTTGTCTTCTTGCAGCAACACTGCCCCGGCGCCAACCCCGCTAGCATCCACCTGTAGCTTAAAAGGCAAAGCAAAATTCGGGGCAGACAACACAGGAGCATGGCATAACAGATCTTTAGCAGAATCAAATGCAGATTCACACTCAGCATTCCACACAAACTTCTGTTCTGCTTTAAGGAGATCAGTTAGGGGTGTGACAACAGTAGCAAAGTTCTTACAAAAGCCACGGTAGTACCCTGTCATCCCCAGAAAACGTGGAAGGATCGACACATGAAAGTACGCGTCCTTCAGGTCGATCGCTGCAAACCAATCTCGGGGACGGACGCACCAGAAGATGCGTTTCTGCGTCAACAACTTGAACGGTAGCCGATGAAGGGCCCGGTTCAAAAATCCCAGATCCAAGATCGGTCGTAACCCACCGCCTTGCTTGGGTACAATGAAGTAAGGGCTGTAAAACCCCGTCCTCATATCAGCTGGAGGGACCAGCTCTATCGCGTCCTTCACCAGTAGGACTGCGATCTCTTCCCGCAGAACAGGGGCATCGGACGCTTTCACTGTAGTGAAGCAGATACCGCTGAACTTGGGGGGACGCCGGGCGAACTGAATCGCATAGCCGAGGCTGATGGTCCACAGGAGCCAGCGAGGCGGGCTGGGTAGCGCTGACCAGGCACTTAGAAACCGTACAAACGGGACCAGCGGAACCACAGCCGTACCCGCAGTGGGGCAGCGAGGTGGAACACAGGGACCCAACTCGGGCGGCTTGTGAGCAGGCCTGAGTGTGGTGCGAGTGTGGGGTGCAGGGCTCACCTGGTTCCACGGGTTGGCAGAGGGTGCGTGAGTAGGGCCTTTGTTGACACTCTCGAGCCGCCCGATGGTGCCATCTGGCGAAGGAGGACCTTCCGGGGGCGCGGCACGGCTGCTGACCCAGTGCCTAGCCGGGAACAATGAGGGAAGTAAACACCAGATATGAATGTCGCCAGTGATTACATATTCGAGGGATTTTCTTCTTGCCCTACGGAGTGAAGCTGTCCCGGTGGACTTAAGTCATGTATCAGCAATACCTCATGGAAAAGCCCAGGGCAGGAAAAGGAAGAAAAGAGGCTCGAGGGGAGGCGTTCGTAACAGGTTGAGAAGGCGAGGAAACAGACACCCGCTTCCCGTCATAACTCTGTCAAACGTCAGATCATTAAATAATAAACTGGATGAGATCACAACATGCCTCCGGTTTGATGAGGATTTTAGGAGGAGTAATTTGCTTTGTTTCACAGAGAAGTGGCTTCACGAGGACAGCACATGCATTGACATGGAGCGATTTACAGTTATAAGAGCAGATCGTGATAAGGTGTCATCTCAAAAATCCATCGGGGGAGGACTCTGCATGTTTATTGACAGCGCCTGGGCATCACAATTTAAAGTGCTCAAGAGGGTGTGCACTAGAGACTATGAACTGCTGTCTGTATCTATCAGGCCATTTTATCTTCCGCGGGAGTTCGGGCAAATTACCATCATCCTTGTCTATGTTCCAAAACCTAATAACAAAGAAGCTGCAGAAATTATAACTGAAAGCTTCAATGCTGCTCTCTCCCGATCGGCAGTTCAGCCGGTTTTTATTTTGGGGGATTTCAACACATGTCAGCTGTCACCTCATCTACCCACCCTGCAGCAGTATGTCACCATGCCCACTCGCTCTACTGGCATACTGGACCAATGCTTCGGTAACATCCCAGACGCATATAAAGCAGTGAGTCGTCCTCCTCTTGGTAAGTCAGATCATAACGTCATTCATCTCCTTCCAACATACAGACAGAAAGTAAGGCGTGAAAAACCACACCTGAAAACTGTACGTCAATGGACTAAAGATGGGGAGGAGGAGCTCAGAGATTGTTTTGACTCTACGGATTGGCGCATGTTTTTTGACACATGCTCTGATTATCACGAATTAACAGACACAATCACATGCTATATTAAGTTTTGTGAAGAGACTGTTATCTCCTCTAAGAAAGTTCAGGTGTTTAGTAATAACAAGCCATGGCTTTCAAAGGATCTTAAAACGTGTCTGAATGAGAAAGGGGCTGCATTTTTGAGAGGAGAAAATGATGTAGTAAAGGAGAAAGAGAAGGAATTTAAACGTAAGGTTTTTACAGCAAAAATAGATTTTAAGAATAAGGTTGAACAAAGATTCTGTACTGTACAGGCAATGCAAAACAAGCATTACACAATAATGGGTAGGGAAGGAAAAAAACAAAGTGTAAACGTGGCAGATTGTGGTAAATTTGTTAATGATTTAAACATCTTCTATGGAAGATACGATGTGAGAGACCCAAAAATAGGCTGTAGTATTACCTGTGATCAGATTGGTAGCTATGAACATATACAGCTTTCTGAAGAAGAAGTAGCCATGAGTCTCTCTAAAATTAGACCAAACAAAGCACCTGGGCCTGATGGCCTCCAAGGAAGGGTGTTAAAGGTATGTTCTCAGCAGCTTTAAGGGGTTCTCACTCAGCTGTTTCAAATTTTGCTGAACTGTGGTGTTTTTCCAAATTCATGGAAGAAATCCACAATAATACCTGTGCCTAAAGTCTCTAGGGCTAAAGCCCTTGGAGACTTTAGACCAGTGGCACTCACTCCACTCTTAGCTAAGTGTATGGAGAGAGTGGTCAGTACCCATCTTATGTCTTCTGTTGGGAATCAACTTGACCCCCTTCAATTTGCCTATAGGTCACACAGGGGCACAGAGGACGCAACTCTTACTCTTATAAATCAAATAGCTAAACATTTGCAACAACCAAAGTCACTTGCTCGGGTTCTTTTTATTGATTTTACTTCTGCTTTTAATACTATGCAAACTGACATTCTTTTAGAACAACTTCATAGGATGAATGTGAATGGTGGGCTCATTCACTGGATTAGAAGTTTTTTAACTGACCGCCCTCAGAGAGTCTTAATGAATGGGGTCTACTCAGATGAGCTTGTTATAAACACTGGAGCACCACAAGGCTGTGTGTTGTCACCTTTGTTGTTTTCAATTTATATAAATGATATGACTGTGCACAGCACCAATGTTAGTTTACTTAAATATTCTGATGACATGCCCTTGGTAGGACTTCTCACAGAAAATAATGCAGCACATGAGGAAGCTTATTTTAGCTAAGTCACTTTATTGCAGGATTGGTGTCAGACTGTTAAATTGGAAATTAACGTGACTAAAACAAAAGAACTTATAATACAAACGAAACCAAGAGGGGTCAGTAACATCAACCCTGTTGTACTTAACAGTCGGCCTGTGGAAGTAGTTGAAAATTTTAAGTACCTGGGTACAATCATTGATCGTACTTTAAGTTTTAACTCAGAGAGTATTTTCAAGAGAGCTAATCAGCGAATGTTTTTAATTAGAAAACTGAGGAGTTTCAGGGTCAGTCAGCATATTCTTGAGATGGCATATAGGGGCCTTGTAGAAAGTATTTTACAGTTTAATATAACAGCTTGGTATGGTAACCTGAATGTGAAAGATAAAAACAAGTTTTCGAAAATTGTTAATACAATAATATTGGCAAGTCACAAAGGCAGCTTGGGGATGTATTTGATAAGGCGGTACTCAGGAAGGCCCGACAGATATCAACAGACACCCTACACCGACTTAACGCAGAGTTTGAATTGCTTCCATCTGGCCGTAGATTCAGGGTCCCAAGGGCGAGCCGGAACATCTATAAGAGATCTTTTATTCCCCATGCCATACAGGAACTTAATCTAAACTGAAATTGTTTTAAAAATGTGTTTTTTGTAGACCAAAACCTATCTTATTTTAATTAGCTGCACTGCTTTCCATTTTCTGTTGTTGTATGTTGATGGTGGTAATGTTGTACTCTTAATTGTGTGTATTTTAATATAAGTTTAAATGTGGTGTCATTGATGTATTTTTGTTTGGAGAAGTCGAAGACAAATTTCCACTAAGGTGGACAATAAAGTCTAAAGTCTAAAGGATGAGTGAGGTCCGGTGTTTGGCCGTCCGCAACTCTCCGTGCCCTCCTGGGACCCAGAGACAGAGAAAACCGCTCTCTCGTCGCGTGCCACCTTGAGAAACCAATCATTCTGCCTCGAGGGCTCGGGACGCGGTGGAGATTTCCACTCGAGCCCTACCCTCTCGGCAGCCTCGGAAAGCATAGCTGTCATCTCCGGATCCAATTCAGGCTTTGCCACCATCCCAGAGGGCACCAGCACAGCTGAATCTTCATCTGACAGCTCTCCCTCCGATGCTGAGATCGACATCTGGTCAGGGGGAGGCCCACTGGATACCACTGGATACCACTGGTATGCTCTTTGAAGAGGGCTCAGTGCATTCCGTGGGTTACTCCTCTGGATCGGAGATGCATGAGGAGTTATGGTCCCCAGAGGGTTGGTTCTCTGTGGGGTTTGCCACCACTGTAATCCCCAAACCGCCCGTGCTACTGCTGGAAATGGTTCTCATCTGTCGGCCGCCAGAACGAGCCCCAGATCGCGGCAGCGGGACTCCGCCCCCTTTTTTGAAGGAAGCGGAGCCTGGTTCGCAGCTCCGAGATGGTCATCTTCCCGCAGAGAGAACATGAGTCATCCACGAAAGCTACCTTAGCGTGTTTGCCCAGACACGTAAGGCAGCGATCATGACCATCACCCGTTGCCAGGTAACGACCGCACCCAGAAACGCACGGGTGAAATGGCATCCTTATAAGGACGATCCGTCGTCTTTACAAAGGTGCACCCGTGAGGCTCTTTTAGAGAAATTTGCTCTTTAGGAAATGCTCTTTTAGTGCTGATGCACACAGGGGAATTGGTTGCTTGCAACATGACAGGGGGTAGTGCAGCCTGAAGTGCGCAACCCACTCGACTCGGGAACGACCACCGCTGAAGCGCCGTCTCGCCAACACACAAAGCTTCCGAGAGCGTGCTGAACTCTTAATTCACAGCAGACACAGTTGAGCAGAACACTACTAACGCTCGGCTCCAAAGCGAAAAGCTGGTATGCATTGCACCTGCTGCCTTATTATACTCACGCTGTGATCAGCGGCAGCTGGATGCAATAATTGCATGCCAATGTGCATTGGCTCGTTTAGTTTACACTCGAAGTAGATTGGTCTATCGAAGCGATATCCCATTTTCGTTGGTCACTGACATGGCATCTCCGTGACCGACTGAAAGGGAACACATATATTAGTATTTACAGTAAAGGCATTGTTGGGTCTGCTGCCAAATTACATTACTAGGCTTGTATGCCTGTATAAAAAGAACTATAGCACTAGATCATCGATTGGCATTAAATTAGAAGTACCTAGGATACACTCAGAACATAGAAAATCAGCTTTCTCCTACTTTGCTCCTTGGCTGTGGAATGAATTTCAAATTAATGCTCAACTAGAAAGAATTCCTTCTTTGAATGTGTTTAAAAATATATTGCGATGTAAAATGAATGAAGTGTGTGGCTGTTTTTAATTAATTTGGTGACATATGATTAATGTTATTGTATTTACCTTGTCTGTTTAGAATTTGTTTTATGTGTTTTGTAATTATGTGAAATTTTAATACGGCCATCTTGGCCAGGACTCCCTGGAAGAAGAGATTTCAATCTCAATGGGACCTTCCTGGAAAAATAAAGGTTAAATAAATAATAAATAAAAATATATTACACCTAAAACATGATGATTTATTAAAACACTGTCTCATTCGCTTCAGAAGTACAATATTTCTGTTAATTGTAATGACATTGTGTTATTAGTGTTGTGTGTGATTGTGTTGTTTGTGTTCCTCTCATCAGCAGCTGCAGTGTCTCTCAGCTGTATCAGTGCAGTCACTGTGACTCTGACTGAAGGAGGTTTTTGTACGACTCTTTATCACTGTGTGAACACACAGCTACCACCAGGACAGTGTACACTCATACAGTAATAATCTCCTGTATCTTCAGTCTGGACTCCACTGATGGTCAGAGAGAAATCACTTCCGTAGCTGGATCCACTGCCACTAAATCTAGATGGAGTTCCTGACTGGAGGCTGTTTATGCCGTATATGAGGAGTTTAGGAGCTTCTCCAGGTTTCTGCTGATATCAAGACACACAGTCACTACAGCCAGAAATCAGCTGACTGGTTTTACAGCTGATAGTAACAGTTTCTCCTTGTTTGATGGATTTTATCGCTGGATTCTGAGTCACTGTCATTTGTTCCCAGATCTCTAAAATAAGACATTTTAGTTGTTTAGTGAACATTTTGATCAAATATTATTATTATAATATATCATACTAATCCCACAGTATATGAAAAGTTTTAGTATAGTTTGTAATTTATTATAAAATATTTACCCTGAATGCAGAGAGTCAGAGTCCAGATGAGGATGATGATGTTGTTCATTGTTGTTGTGTCTTGTGTGATGATGAAGATTGTGTTCTGTTCTGCTCTCAGTCATGGAGTGTTAAACTCACAGCACTATAAACACTCTCATGCAAAGTGTCTCTGTATGTAAATGCTCTTCATGCACATCCACATAAACCAGTTTGACACAAGACTAAAAACTGAGGGGATATTCCTATTTATCTCTTATAATAAATTATTTTGTGTGTTAGTCTCGTAAAATTATTGCACTCTTGTGTTTGGCTGTCAATCTTTCAGTATTCTTTTGTGAATTTAAGAGTTAAATGTTCATATTTTGAGGTGTTTAATGATGGTCTGGTGGTTTTCTTTGGAGATTTATTAGATTCACATTAATGTAATTAATATTTATAGAAGTCAAAATAAAAGCACAGATGGGTGAAGATTAAAAACTTTACAGCTGTTTCAACTATACTGGATACAAAACTCAGCATTAAAACAATATTTTATCTTTATGTCTTTGACTCATTTTTATCTTTTTGAATTTGAAAAGGTCACAAACTTCATTTTTTAAAATGCATGTACAATCAGATCCTAAATGATGTAGGATTCATCCTGAAAGTGAGGAACAAATTGGTTTTTTTAAAGACATAAATGAAAATATTTGTATCTGTACAAAAGAGCATTAATACAAACCTTTGTACACATATACACCATCAAAATAATTCAACATTGTTTATAAAATTGTAAAGATTAAAAAAAAATAATAAAATAAGGTAAAAATAGACAATCACAATATTCATTAATATTATGTTTTATGATGAATAATATCACAGGTATTAATGATTTCCTGAATATGAACACATTTGGATTTTCTTGTTAATGGTGATGCATGCTGTACTTCTTCTGAATCATAAAATCATATTTGTGGCTGTTCTGTAGGTTTATGTGTTTGATTCAATCACATTGTGCTTCTATTTAAAATGAACTGAGATTTATAAAGATTAATGCATTTAGAAACATTTTTTATTTGTGCATTTTGTTTTCTTTTTTTTATTATAAATTACTCATAGAGAATTTCAGAAAGTTATATGCACATCTTTATAAACGAGGCCCCAGAACTCGAGCTCATATTTTATAATCAAATGTCACTCAGTGAATCATGAAAACACCTGCAGATGAAGGAAATTATGAATCTATTCTGTTTAGTCAAATTCTGAAGCTCAAACACTGAAACAGATCACTATTGGTTCTCTGTGTGTTGACTCTGTGAGTTTTACTGTATCATGAAGCTCCTGTGAGGACGCTGAACATCTGCTGATGGAGCTGCTCTATTCTGAGAGGAACACAATCACTCAAATATGAGTTTGACTGTTTGACTCTTTTTTTCTCTGAAATGAGTCTAATGGAGACTAATGGAGAGATGAGGTTTGTTCACACTGAGACTCTCAGCAGTCATACTGACCTTCTGAATGATTGAATCAACTGTTGATCTGTGGATGATTCATCATGAAAATCAGATGAGAGAATTATTTTGTATGTCTCCCTAATCAGACACATCCAATTTAGTTCTTGCAGTCTCTACTAACGAGCTGATGAGTGGAATCAGGTGTGTTAGATAAGGGAGACATACAATAAGTGCAGGTAAGGGGGGCCTCCAGGACAGGTTTGGGAAGCACTGTTCTAGACAATGTGAAATCTAGTAAGTGATATACAGTACAATTTTATTATATTTCCTTGGTATTGACACACATTTATCACATATCTCCAACACCAGATGTCACACTCACCTGAACTCTGATGTGATTCTTCTCAGGTGTTTATTCTAATTAGACTGGCCTATTTAAACCCTGACTGTTTCAGTGTGGAGTCTTGCTTGTTTCACACTCTACACTCTTGGTTTTTATGTCTCTGGATTTTGTAATCTTTGGATTCTGATCTTAATCAGTCCCTGCATGCTGTTTGCTTCTCTGCCTGGTTGCCTTGTTTTTGACCATCGCCTGGTTTTGACTATTCTCTCCTCGTTTCTACTAATAAATCACTGCTTTCACAACTTTATCATATAAATAAATAGTCTCTGAAATGTTTGATACGCTGTCACTGTGTTGTTTGTGATCCTCTCATCAGCAGCTGCAGTGTCTCTCAGTTGTATCAGTGCAGTCACTGTGACTCTGACTGATGGAGGTTTTTGTACGACTCTTTATCACTGTGTGAACACACCACCACTGTGGTAACTCTGACAGTAATAATCTCCTGCATCTTCAGTCTGAACTCCACTGATGGTCAGAGAGAAATCAGTTCTGGATCCGCTGCCACTGAATCTAGATGGAGTGTTTGACACTCTTTGGTTTGCAGAATGAATCAAGAGTTTAGGAGCTTCTCCAGGTTTCTGCTGATACCAGGCCATACAAGTATATAAACCTACACAGCCACTGCTCACTACTGTGTTTGTTTTACAGTTTATAGTGACTGATTCACCAATCTGAACTGTTCTAACAGAGGGAGTCTGAGTCACAGTCACCTGTCCACTGAAACCTGTTAGAAAAGTAGCAGGAGTTTAATAACAGGATCTATATGTATTGTAAATGTCAATCTTCATAATATCATAACTACAGTATGTCAGCTTAACATTAACATGTAAACCTTACCATGTATACATATACAGAGAGTCCAGATGAGGATGATGATGTTGTTCATTGTTGTTGTTGTGTCTTGTGTGATGATGAAGATTGTGTTCTGTTCTGCTCTCAGTCATGAAGTGTTAAACTCACAGCACTATAAACACTCTCAGAGCACTGAAGCATGTGCTGACGATGCAAAGAAGTGGGTAGGATTTACAACAGCTTGAGCTGATAACAAACTCATATACTATAAAAGTATAGATTATATCATTTTACATTGAGTAATATAACTTGATGATCCATTGACTAGTAACAATTCTTGAAACATTTTTATGATAAAGTGATATTTCACTGACTGATGTTCTTAGACTTTATACTGATGCATTTTGTCATGAATGAAGCATCACACAAAAACTGTTGTAGAAATATCTTCATCACACATATTGTATCCATGATTTATTTGTAGTAGACAGCACAGTTTATGGCAGGGCCTTTCTCTGACCACTCTAGCTGACAAAGGTTTGCTACATTTTGATTGGGTCTTGGTAGACGAACATAAGCAAACTGTCCAACGCCGTCAGATAAAGATGCCAGGACAACAGCCAGACACCTCTTAGAGGGCAAGAAGAAGACCTTTGGTACAAAGCCCAGGAAGGACAGGACTTGCTATTGATCAAAATGCAGTTTCTGCCCTTCACCCACCAACAGACTGATTCCTCAGGTTTTGGCCTGTGACCGCCATAAAAATTAATTTGGACCTCAGGATGCAGCAGCAGTGGGTGAAACAAAGAGAGATCACAGAGTTCCATCCAAATCCATTCATAACTATGTTCTCAAACCTTAAACTGATGCAAACTACAACACACACATCTTATTCAGAGAAATAAATACTCTCAATGTCAGCGACGTGTAGTGCAACTTCTTACAGAAACTCAATGAACAAATTAATGCATGCATGACAGTTCAATATTTTTCCATCATGTTTGGACTTAATGTGTTCGTAACATTGCCAAATGTATTCTGGTTGTGGTTCGATAAGTGAATAATGCATTGGTAAAACTTCAGTGACACTTTTCTAAATGTGTGTTTGGACAATGCATATAAGTTCCCCAGGAGGAAAGAAGGGTGGGCCACACTGTGTCCTCCCACTCTGATGGAAACAGCCAATCACAGGCAGAAGACACACAGACATCTGCAACAAGGTTAAGCTCCGGTGAGGAAGAGTTTACTTTTAGTTAATTTTGCTTTTGTTTTCGTGTTTAAGGAAATTATGTTCTTAATCTAGTGCAGGGTCTGTTTTTTGTGTTTCTTATGTTAGTTTGGTGCTCCAGGAGATCAGCATCCTACAGTGCTTCGTGTTCAGGGCTGTTGAAACAGATTCCTGCTCCTTTCCCCACAGCAAAACCAGTGGATGAAGTCACCACTACCGGACTGCTCACTCAAAACAATTTAACTATCACTTATCCAAACCTCTTCCAGAGACCTTGGCATTGTTGTACATCATCAGCTGATTTCAGTTAACAAATAATCTTTCACGTATTTGTTTGATGCATAATAAGGTCCTTCACCTTATTTGTTTCAAAGTAGCAACAGTTTATCTTTCCAGATAATGTAGCTCTGATATAGCGACACCCAACATAATCACTTGGATTTTTTGTCTCTTACGCTGAATATGGTCTTGTAGAATATGTGTTTATGAGTAAGTAATAATGTACGAGAGGCCGTGCTGTATTGTGAATAACTCAGCTCCGCGTCGTGCCTAACAACGGCCTTCAGCCGTGACTGCAAGAGAATGTTACGATGCTTCATCTCATGGAGCTCAAATAAAAACAGAGAATAGGAACTTTTCTTATATGCTGTAATTTTTTTTTTTTAAACACCATATATGATATTTTCTTACACACATACATCTGCTTTTCTTTCAGTATGAGAAAACGTCTGTTTTTCATCTTTTAGTTTAAAACTAGTGGAGACTGATTCACAGCACAGCTCAAGGTGTTTGTTTTTTTTTCTTCAATCTGGCTGCACTGCTGTGAGCTAAATGAATGTTAGGCTTTGTGCCTACAGTAGTTTCATTATATTTAAGTTTGTAAATGTATATAGTGATTGCATTTAGTTTGTATATTGCATTTATATCAGCTGTAGTGATGTTGAATAAGATGAAGATTGATGCGATTGTTGTGATTTTGACTGCACTCCTCATGTCTGCTGCTGAAAGTCCTGTTGAAATGCTGTGAATGCTGCAGGGCAGAAGAGTGCTGGAGCTGCAGTGTGTTTTCTCTGTGTTCGTGAATGTGTTGTGTTTGTCTCCTGCAGCTGGTCCCACAGTGAAGCCCTCAGTGTCTCTGCTGCCGCCCTCTTCTCTGCAGATCTCTGGAGACTCAGCCGCACTGCTCTGCCTGCTCAGCTCTTACTCTCCACAGGGGGCGCTGGTGAGCTGGACACTGGACGGCTCAGAGGTCACCGAGGGGGTTGTGACCAGCGCAGAGAGCGAGCAGGACGGCCGCTACAGCCGCAGTAGTGTCCTGACCCTCAGCAAAGCACGCTGGGAAGCGCGGGAGAGCTGTACGTCTGCAGAGTAACACATGATGGAGCTCCTCATGAGGCCTCGTTCCACAAGAGTCGCTGTTAGTCGCTCGCAGTGCTGATGTTTCTCCAGTGAGCGCTGCTCTCTCCTGAAGATGAGTGTATCTGAGTGTGTCCTGTGTCAGGCGGGATTCACATGAGTCTAGTGCTGAAACTGTAGTCATTTACAACTCAATACTGAAAGAGAGCTCTAGTGTCAAAGCACTGGCTGATCTTTCAATCTGCTGTGTTTGCTGCAACATTCAATAAAGCTTCTCAACAAACTCCATTTGTGTCTGACAACATCATTCAACTAACAGATGAAGATGCATGTAGTGTTTGTGCAGGTGCTTTTCAGGAGCTTGATCAGTAGCAGTAAATCTAGTCAAATAAAGCTCTTGGGGTTTGAACATGGTCTCTGGAGACAGAGCTGCTCTATTCTGAGAGGATCACAATCACTCCACCCTGACAATGCAAATTAGATTTTCAGCCCACACTCCCAGAGTCACTGTTTGATTGGTTACATGATCTGGACTGAAACACACCAGTTTCACTTCTGCTGTAGTCCTGCAGCCCAGGTGAAAAATACATGTATTTAAATAGTGTTTTTTTTTGTTTTTTTTTTGGCATACTTATTTTATTGTAATTATATCATAATAAACGCATATTAAATGTATTATTTTAAAACAGTAAGTATATTAAGCAAATTTCAAGACATGCTACAGATCAGTTTTTAGTTATTTGCAATATATTTTAATATATTAACAAATGTAAAATTTACACTTAAACACACAACACCATATGGCACATATAGCTATAATGTATTTTTACGGTAGTGAATTCATGTGATATATATACAGTATATAAAAATGTTTTTCAAAATATCTTAATTTTGAAAATCAGATTGAATCACATTGAAATATTTAAAACAATATTGTAGTGGGCCTACACATTGTTATAAAGTACTTATACATTAAACCCCATAAAACCTGAATCATTTTGCTATCTTCTTACACAAAGTACACATAAAATATACTTTAGGTATGAGTAAAATTAAAATGAGTTTTAAAAATACATTAAAACTTCACTTAAAGTATGTTGTGTTAAACATATGACTTAAAAGCGCAAATAAGCATATATTTATTAGTATGCTTTTTTAGAAATATACTTAAATGCATTTTAATATAGTTTAATGCACTTCAAATAAGCATGTTGTGGATACAAATGTACAAATACACTTTAAGTATATTTTTGATAGATTTAATAATATTTATTTTCCACCTCGAAGCACACAGACAAACCCATTACATTTCAAAGGGATAATGTATATGAAAATGTCAGTAAAATAATAAAAATCTATGATTGTAAATACAGAATCAGTTGCTCTGACAGTAATTGTGTAAGAATGTAAATCTTTCTGTGAGTCAAATGGAAAGCATCACGTCCAGACAGCAGAAGAATATTACACCTAAAACATAATAATCATATTAAAACACTGATTCATTCTCTTCTCATTATAACAGATTATAGTAGATTTGGTTTTACATTCTGACTTAAATTGTCTTGGTAATGATGACTTTTGCTCTTTGCTAAAGTCTGGCTGTTATGCTTCAGTTATAGGTTATAAATTAAATGCAATATTATAAAGTCAAGGGCCAAGAGCCCAACTAAAGTAAACACTGACCACTATAATGGTAAGTTAAAACATTGCAATTTTCTTCTTTGGTGATTCTGCTTGTTACCATAATGGTCAATCATCACTCAGTGAATCTCTTAATGACCTCATTAACTTTAACACTGCTTCAGTGTTACTTTTAACACTCTGTATTGTGGACACATACAGACACACAGCAGTGTTAATTTGACACTGGGGATTTTGCTGTGTACAGTTTCTATGAAAGGTAATAATTGAGTGGTTACAAAATTAGAAAATGACACGTTTTCTTTGAATGTCTATTATTTTTATTTTGCAAAATGACCATTTACTTACTCATGCTCCTTCCTCGTACTCCACCACTACTATCACAACTAATAATACAAACACCAGCCTACACACCAGGGGGGTATTCCAGAAAGCAGTGTTAACTTACCGTGAGCTAAACCCTGAACTCTCGGTTGATTAACCCCAAACCTTGCTTACTCGAGGTATGAGGTTCCAAAAACGCGTCCGGGAGTAAGTTCATTCAACTCAGAGTATGTTCCTGATTAAGACTCAAGACATTCTCAACAGAGCGACGAATCGACGAGTCACTATAGAAACAGACGCTAAGAAAAATTTGTTGTTTACATGCTTAGTGCATATCGCCACCTAATTGATGGCTGTGCAATCATTTTTACTTTTTTCCATTTAATCTTTAATCCTTGAGAATGTGAATTATATTTATGCTAATTATATATTAAGTCATATCAGATACGTATTTTGATTTAGAATTTAGACAGGGTTTTGCTCACGGTAAGTTAACCCTGCTTTCTGGAATACACCCCAGGAGAGGAATTTCTTTTGTTTGCAAACAAACCATCATTTTCAAATTGTTCCATCAAGTCCTTTACCTGAGTTTCAAGTGCTAATACACACAAAAAATGTTTCGGTCTAAATTTAAATTTTATGTAATTCAATTACATAACAAATTTCCATCCATTTAGATTACACAGATTTAACATAAAATAAATCAATAAATTTAATGTGATGCATATGCGTCAGGCTAATAATGAGAAGCTGGTAAAGCTGGTTTTGGGTGTGCCGTGGAAGTATGTTGAGAGATTTAATGTCTTTTATTTTAAGTTGATTTCATCTTCGTCTGTGTCTGAAGTCAGTTGTAGTTCTTGTGTTTCTCTTTTCTTCGGTGATTCTGCTTGTTAACAGCAGCTGTTCATCATTAATGCTCAATCATCACATAATTATCTTCTTAACTCCAGCACTGCTTCAGTGCTACTTTAACACTCTGTAGTGTGGAAACACATGAACACTGAGCAGTGTGGGGACTTTGCTGTGAACTATTACATAAATATTCATTCACGTATGACTGACGTATATGCATCACATTAAATTTATTGATTTATTTTATGTTAAAACTATGTAATCTAAGTGAATGGAAATTTGTTATGTAATTGAATTACATAAAATTGTAATTTAGACCGAAACATTTTTTATTGAGTGTACAAAACAGAAGTATCCCAGTGTCATCTGATAATTTGCATAACAAGAAATCTGACAGTTGTAACAAATGTCAGCTTCTTCTTTGACATTCATGGGAAGAGATCATTTTTTCACATATGTATTCTAATGAAATCAAAGTTTCTGTAAAACAAATATTTTGTAGAAGGCACAGCATGCTTATCACTTCCCACATTTATGACTTTAACGATGTCCTCTCCTGTACTTAATATATGTAAAAAAAATAAAAACCTTGATTGATAAATTTATTTTAGAAAATTTAGAATTTTATGATATTTTGAATCTTATAACATTATCATCAACAGCAGCAACAACAACATCAAAATAGTTATGGTTCTTCAATGTTAGAATTAACAGACAAGATAAATATATAGATTCAATGATTCAGTGTTAATTCCTACACTGAAACAATGACATGTTGCTATCTGGGAAATCATTTCATGTGGCCTTTTTATCATCACTGTATAAAGATCAACAAAATCATTTCATATGAGTTCAGCGGCGAGGCCAGAAATCTCCAAGTGGATGAACATTGGTGAAATAGTGTGGACCTCTATCTGTGTCTCCCTTTAAAGCTATTTTTAACTGTAACTCTTTTAAACAAAAGAATTCACTAAAACGAACAGGACTTAATTTACATTTTGGACTGTTTAGGACAAACAGATTCTCTGGAATGAAGCTAATTTTCCAAAGCTACATATGAGAGAAAGAGAACTGTTTAGGATGAAGCAATTCAACAGAATAAACTGACTTACCAATACTCATCACCACATATGAGACAGAACCGACAGAATGTAGACACTTCTGTTTTGTTATCCTTTATTTTTTACATAATTCCCTTACAGGGTTTTGCAGAAATCTACAATCTTCAGAAATAGCTTGAAATAAATGTTGCAAAAAGTCTCTGTGTTATTGACAAGCCAGTTATCATTTGGCACACAAAGAAATATAATAAAGCTACTGTCTGTGTGCAGTTCATAGGTTTGTGACGGTCGTATTGAAGCCGGTGGTGTCTCTAGAAGTGTCTGTGATGTGTTCACTGTTCATGCTTTACAAACTCCATCTTCCTCAGCTCCTGCTCCTCTTCTTCACCTCAGCTCCACAAAATCACAGTGTTAGTGAAATACTGGACTAGACTTCAGAACCTTTTCTGTCATGATTTCATGCAGGTCTCCTTTACAATGTTAGAAACAGCAGTGCTTCCAGTTCCCTTCTGCTACTGCACTGCTACAAAACAGAGATAGCAGATGACTAGAAGTCTTGTGTGAAGTGAGCAGTAGTGATTCATGAACAGTGTTGGGGGTAATGCATTACAAGTAACGCGAGTTACGTAATCAGATTACTTTTTTCAAGTAACTAGTAAAGTAACGCATTACTTTTTTAATTTACAAGAAAATATCTGAGTTACTTTTTCAAAAAAGTAACACCAGTTACTTTGTATTCCCATTGTTTGACTGACAAGCCTCCTGTTCCCATATTGGGAGAAATCGGAAGTATGGAGGCGTTGTGTGCGCTGTGTGAACCATGATGTTACTGTAGTTCTAGACTAAATGTGAATGTGCATTAATTCCCACTCACAAAAAAAACTCACAAAAAACAAAACAGATTTAGTATTCATCAAAATTAATCAAAACAGTGAAATGCAAACTCAGAATATGACGCAAACCTGCAATAACTAAATATATTAAATAACACAAATGTATCAATTCCCATTTTATTAACTAGTGTCTTTGCTGCTGACCTTTAATGATCCAGTTCAACCATACTAATAATCAAAAATGACTTAAGATAAACTAACAATTGTGCTTCATTGTTTTTTTTTATTGCTGGAGAGTGTTGAACCTTCTTCTCCTGTGTTCTACTGTACAGACGTAAATTTACTTTTCCTTCAGCCTGAGGTTTATTCATTACACTTTTTGGTGTGAAAGGGCTTTTACATTTGCTATAAATAGAACTTCTTATATTAAAAACAATCAAGCCCTGCTCATATTTAAAAAGTAACGTGAAAGTTATAATGTAACACATTACTTTCCATAAAAAGTAACTAAGTAACGTATTTAGTTACTTTTTTAGGGAGTAATGCAATATTGTAAGGCATTACTTTTAAAAGTAACTTTCCCCAACACTGTTCATGAAGTCAGAGAGTTGTGTAGTGAAGGCAAGGCTCAATCTGGACTTGGACAAGGTCACTCCCAAAACTGATGGCAAAGTTGTTATGAATGGAAATGTTTGGTTTGGTAATGTAGTAGATTGTGAACTCATTCAAACTGTTATGAAGTATACTGCAGGAGTGGATGAGTGAATTAATGGATGATCTTCCATCAGTCTGTATGTTTGGTAACAACACAAATCAGTCCATGTGTATCACTCAGTCAATGTGCTGAATTTGCAAGCAAATATGGATAATAAAGTCAAAGAAACTGATGAGGAGAAAGTTTGCATTTTATTTTTAAATATGATAAATGTTAAATAAGATTTTGGATTGTAACTCTGTGGGCAATGGAAGCTTTTTTCAGCCACCATAACCACTACAGATTTAATTAAGTTAATTAAAATAGGATCATGAATTAACCCCTTCAGGAACTAGTGATGCCAGTTAGTGCAGCAGCACTGAATAAGACTTTTGTACACTGTTTGAGTAAAAGTCTTGTAAGTAATCTAGATTTGTGTGATTTATACTTCATTGGATTGTTTTGCTCCTCCTTCATAATTTTAATATTTACTTGTAATGTTGGGCAAATAGATAGATAGTGTTACAATACAATAGAGATTTACAGACACAAGTGATTGAGATGAGCATCAGCAGCTGCAGTGTCTCTCAGCTGTATCAGTGCAGTCACTGTGACTCTGACTGACGGAGGTTTTTGTATGACTCTTTATCACTGTGTGAACACACTTTTACTGTTGATCTCATGGTAACTCTGACAGTAATAATCTCCTGTATCTTCAGTCTGGACTCCACTGATGGTGAGAGAGAAATCTTTTCCAGTATTTGCTGTTCCACTGCCACTGAATCTAGATGGAGTTCCTGACTGGAGTCTGTTTATGTAATAAATGAGGAGTTTAGGAGCTTCTCCAGGTTTCTGCTGATACCAGGCGAAGAAGCTGCCAAGTATCCCTACATCTATGTTACACTCTATTGTAGCTGTTTGACCCTGTTGCACAGTTTTAACGTTAGGTTGAGTCAAAGTGACTCCTTTGGATTCTGAAGAACAGAAAAGAAAGTCAGTTTGTCAGTAAATCACCTTTATAGCAGAATATTGATATTAAAATGGTAAAAAAAAAAAAAAAAAAAAACGCCTTATTACTTATATCAAAAGTAATATTCCACCTTGAATAAAAGCTGCAATGGTCCAGATGAGGATGATGATGTTCATTGTTGTTGTTGTGTCTTGTGTGATGATGAAGATTGTGTTCTGTTCTGCTCTCAGTCATGAAGTGTTAAACTCACAGCACTATAAACACTCTCAGAGCACTGAAGCATGTGCTGACGATGCAAAGTGGGCAGGATTTACAACAGCTTGAGCTGCTAACAAACTCTTATACACTGTTATAGAACTAATAAACTTAAATTCTCACAAATATCATTTTTCAGAAACAAGTTTTGAATCATTTGTGTGACAAGTCATTTTTGTGGATATGTCACTGGTTCTTATTACAGTGGTTTATACTGACACATATCAACATGAACGCAGCATCTGACAGAAGTCACTGCAGAAATATCCTCTTCACAGGTGTATTTCTCCCCCATACAGTTCTCCCACAGCCAGCAGTGTCTGATAACAGGATATTTACTGAGACAAAGAAAAGTAATGTTCAGCTGGTCATGTGATCTCAACAAGAGACTCAGCTGCTGCAGTTACTGCATGTCAACAGAGCATCCAATCACTTCAGTAGTTTCCAGCAAAGATGAATGACTGCCGTACACTCAATATTGCAACACACTATAATATGAATATTATTAGGAATTAAAAATTAAAAATTTTCTGTGAATCATGATGATTGAGCTGCATATGAAGAACAGAAACATAATTATGAGAAACTTTATGAGAAAGAGGTCAAAGGTCACATCGAAGGTCATAGATCAAATACAGGTCTTTTAAAAAAAAGTCTTATATCAGCACATCACAAGAGAATGAATGAGAAATATAGGATTGAATCATGTATTGTAAATGAGAGAATAAAGAAAAGAATAAACTCTTCATCTGATTATGAAAGATTTATATTGTTAATCAAGCAAAAAACAAACATTTTTAAAATATTTTGTGTGAAAGAGATTAATTCTTGCTTTTTGAAAAGCATTTTGCCAAATCTAAATCGAGTGTTTCTGCTATCAGTGTGTTTAAGTGTTTCTCTCTCTGCTGGAGTTTGTGTTCACTCGAGTGAAATAGAGGTTTTTGTACGAGTGTTTGATGAGATTGTATCACTGTGGTGGACTTTCGGTGGAGGAACTAAACTGGTGCTCGGTAAGTCTGTCTTTTTAATTGTTGATTAAAAACATACAGTTTAGCGCATACTAAATATTTTTAAAATTGAAACAAAACTATTTTTGTAATAATGAATATAAAAAATACACATGTAATCTAAAATATTAAGATTATTGGTAACAATTTATTTTGATGGTCCATTTTGAGTATTCTGTAGTAACGTTGCACCTACATGTCAACAAACTCTCATCAGAGTATTAGTAGACTGTCTGATTAATATCTGATAACTCTTTATTGTGATGGTCACCCAACAGACATAATAATGACTATAAGTAGCTTTGCTTCTTCTTATTCTAACCCTAACGCTACCAGTTTACTAACACTCTACTAACACTCTATTCACACTCTATTATCACTCTAATGAGAGTCAGTAGATATGTAAGTGCAACGTTACTTACAGTCAACAGAATGTGTTAAATTGACCATCAAAATAGTGAAACCAGGTTATTTGCTGTTTAAAAACATGTTTAGATATTTAGAATATATATATTCACTTCGCACAAACAATTCTTGTCTAAACACTTTTTTGTTATATGTATGCAATTTATCAATTTTTCATAATTTTTTCCCTTTCTTTTCTATGTTGTGTTCATGTATAGCTAATCTTTTTCTTTGTAGATGTCATACACAGAAAAAGGAGATTTGATGTTAAAATGTAAATGTAGCAACTTTCTGAAGTTCAGTCAATAATTCTCAATCTCTTTTGCTCATGCTGCTCTTATAGTTCAGTGGTTTAAATATACATAAAAAAATGTGTACTTGTGTACATTTTTAAACTCATTTGATTCAGTTGTTTTCTAATTCTCAACAGTAACATATTCTAACTTGTATTCAAATTATATTTAAATATAATTAAGTTTGAAAAGTATAAAAAAAGATGAGCTCAATATCTCACATAAACACAATGTTGTGTTTGGATGTAAAAAAAAAAAACATACTGTACTTAAAACAGTCAGTGTCTTAGTTAATTTAGTTTTATTTATGAGACTTGATTTAAATGTGTAAAGTGTTTGTGTAGTTTGTTTATTGTATAGACAGTAATATCAGCTGTAGTGATGTTGAAAGATGCGAATGATGAGATTGTTGTGATTTTGACTGCACTCCTCATGTCTGCTGCTGAAAGTCCTGTTGAAATGCTGTGAATGCTGCAGGGCAGAAGAGTGCTGGAGCTGCAGTGTGTTTTCTCTGTGTTTGTGAATGTGTTGTGTTTGTCTCCTGCAGCTGGTCCCACAGTGAAGCCCTAAGTGTCTCTGCTGCCGCCCTCTTCTCTGCAGATCTCTGGAGACTCAGCCGCACTGCTCTGCCTGCTCAGCTCTTACTCTCGACAGGGGGGCGCTGGTGAGCTGGACACTGGACGGCTCAGAGGTCACCGAGGGGGTTGTGACCAGCGCAGAGAGCGAGCAGGACGGCCGCTACAGCCGCAGTAGTGTCCTGACCCTCAGCAAAGCACGCTGGGAAGCGGGAGAGCTGTACGTCTGCAGAGTAACACATGATGGAGCTCCTCATGAGGCCTCGTTCCACAAGAGTCGCTGTTAGTCGCTCGCAGTGCTGATGTTTCTCCAGTGAGCGCTGCTCTCTCCTGAAGATGAGCGTATCTGAGTGTCCTGTGTCAGGCAGGATTCACATGAGTCTAGTGCTGAAGCTGTAGTCATTTACAACTCAATACTGAAAGAGAGCTCTAGTGTCAAAGCACTGGCTGATCTTTCAATCTGCTGTGTTTGCTGCAACATTCAATAAAGCTTCTCAACAAACTCCATTTATGTCTGACAACATCATTCAACTAACAGATGAAGATGCGTGTAGTGTTTGTGCAGGTGCTTTTCAGAAGCTCGATCAGTAGCAGTAAATCTAGTCAAATAAAGCTCTTGGGGTTTGAACATGGTCTCTGGAGACAGAGCTGCTCTATTCTGAGAGGATCACAATCACTCCACCCTGACAATGCAAATGGAATTTCAGCCCACACTCCCAGAGTCACTGTTTGATTGGTTACATGATCTGAACTGAAACACACCAGTTTCACTTCTGCTGTAGTCCTGCAGCACACAGACAAACTCACCATTACATTCATAAGAGATAATATATATGAAAATGTCATAAAAATCTGTGATCATGAATCAAGAATCAGTCGTTCTGACAGTAATTGTTTAAGAATGTAAATCTTTCTGTGGGTCAAATGGAAAGCCTCACGTCCAGACAGCAGAAGTGACTGAATGCAGTCTGTTCAGTTTGATTAGCAGCAATCATATATTACACCTAAAACATGATGATTATATTAAAACACTTTCTCATTCTCTTCAGAAATACAATATTTCTATTAACAGAAATTATATTGTATTATTAGTGTTTGTTCACTGGTCAGTGTTGTGTGTGTTTGTGTTGATCAGTGTTGTGTGTGATTGTGTTGTAGAGCAGCTGCAGTGTCTCTCAGCTGTATCAGTGCAGTCACTGTGACTCTGACTGACGGACTCTTAGTGTCCAGATGAGGATGATGATGTTGTTCATTGTTGTTGTTGTGTCTTGTTTGATGATGAAGATTGTGTTCTGTTCTGCTCTCAGTCATGAAGTGTTAAACCATCACTCCTCTTGCACCTCCGATCCAGTGGAACAACCCACGGAACGCGCTGGGCCCTCTTCAAAGAGCGTACCAGCGGTATCCAGTGGGCCTCCCCCCGACCAGATGGTGATCTCAGCATCGGAGGGAGAGCTGTCCCATGAAGATTCTGCTGCTTGACGTGTTACATATGAGACTGCTCCACCACTGGCTTTATGGCTGAGTCCTGAGGTGGGTGTGGAAGCGCGGCACTCACTGGGTCCAAGTTACACCGGCCTGTTGCCAAACCCTCACCCCGTGGTCAGATCATGCTTTCCTCCGGGCAGGGGTGCCCCAGAGCAGATCTCCAGGCATGCCGTGGTTCACACGGATGCCTCCACCACTGGCTGGGGGGCCACGTACAACACGCATTCAGTCTCAGGGGTTTGGACGGGCCCGCAGCTGCATTGGCACATCAATTGCCTAGAGTTGTTAGCAGTGCGCCTTGCCTTGAACCATCTCAAAGATCACTTACGAGGCAAGAACGTGCTTGTCTGAATGGACAACACAGCGAGCGTACATCAACCGACAAGGTGGTCTGCACTCCCGTCGCATGTAGCAAATCGCCCGCCACCACCTCCTTTGGAATTGGAAGGTTCTGAGGTCACTTTGTGCTATTCACTTTCCGGGCCTGCTCAACCGTGCAGCCGATGAGCTGTCTCGAGCAATGCTCCCAGGAGAATGGTGACTCCATCCCCTGATGGTCCAGATGATTTGGAGACGGTTCGGAGCCGCTCAGGTAGACCTGTTTGCTTCTCCAGAGACCTCTCACTGCCAGTTGTTCTATGCAAATATGCATTTCCCCCAGTGAGCCTTCTCGCACAGACACTGCAAAGTCTGGGAGGATGAGGAGCAAGTCTTGCTAGTGGCTAGTATATTACTTCATGGCTTAATGAGAATACAAACAGAATGATAATTTATAAACTACGAGCTAGGTAGCATAGGATCTGGGCAAAGTTTAATCTTAAAATACACCACACAAGACAATACTTCTTTATAAATGAAACAAGAATTTATTGAGCTACTCTATTACATGGATCTAAAACCTAATGGACATACACATACATACACACACACGTACACACACACAGTTACTGAAGAGGATGATAACGGAATTTGAATGGAGTCCCAGGAGTAAGTTATTCGTTAGATCGCAACAAGAAAATCACAAAAGCAGAGATGTGTCTTATCTTTACTGCTTAAGGTCAATCTGCACCTTATTTCAGCTAGGAATGAAGTTTGTTTGTTTTACTTGCATTTGCGCTGAAAAGCGGAGTTGGAGATTTGCTTGTTGCCTCGTCTCAGGGAATCCCCACACCTCGGGTTGGTTGCAGATCTGTCGTTTGGATGACGTCTTTTGGGAAAACCCTCCTGGTGATTGGTTGGTTGACTGGTTACGTAGAGCTTCAGAATTTCTTCGGATAGTTTCGCTGTTTGCAAGACTTCGAAGATTCTTGGCAGTCACGAAGTTTCAACAGAGTGGTTTTGAGTTCTGGATGACAAGAACGCTAGCAGCGTTGGAGTAGTTCAAGCCATGGCGAAGAAGGAAGCGTGCACTGAATTAGTTCAGGCATTGGGGTTTTATCCAAGAGGATTTGGCCCATCCCACGACGTGATCTTCCAATGGGATGCTGTTGCAGAACTTAGACATGCCCCATACTGTTTCTCTTTGTGCATTGATTAAGCATCCTGTGACATCGTCATGTGAGAGAACTCCATTGTGGAACTTTGGTTAATACCTTATAAAGTGTCATAATATGCACCCAATACAGAATTTGGACATTTCATTAGCTCCAAGTTTAAGCAAATAACGTGAGCTTTCGTTCAACACTAAACTTTCCATATCTTATAGACATTTAATAGCACTATCTGCTAAAACCAGTAAAACATTGATTAAATTTGCACCGATTACATTTGAAACACATCAAACATATATAAGACATAAAACATATTATTTGTGAATATAATTAAACCTTCAGATTCTCAATGGTTGTCCTTTTGAGATCATTTATTGAAAAGTTCAGTTTGTAGAAAACTTCACAACCAAGCAGGAAGCAGAGTCATGGGATGGATCTTATATGGATCCTTTGTGTTGAGGTCCATTAATTATTAATGATTTCTGTGGGGCCCCAGGGGTTTCCATACGTTGTGATCATGAGATGCTTCTTGATACACAGGGTCCTTGTATCTTGTGAAAAGAGTTAATGTCGTCAACTCTTTTAATTGGAAAACAACAAGGCTGACAGAAAGCTTACACAGGATGTCGACGTCACATGATTAACTCCTGATTAGTTTTCTGATGAGCGGGCGGAACAAAAGTCCTCTGTTGCGGAATCACGTTGTCACTTCTATTAAATGCTGACATACAACTGAGCATTGTTACTCTTTAGTTAATAATTAATGGAGTTCAGATTGTACAGATGGGAGGAAATATATGGCGTTATTTCCCTGTCAAATGTCGAGAGCGCATTATTGTAGCGCGAAAGTACATTAATATAATGTGCGAGCGCGAATCTCTCTGCTCGCGCGCGGAATATAATGTGCAAGCGCGAATCTCTCTGCTCGCGCGCGGGAACTGGGCGCGCGCTCTTAGATACACGTTGCTCTTGTAAGAATTTTTGAGCGAGCCCAGAGAGTCTGCCTGCACTTAAAACGTGTTCAGTGCAATCGCGAATCTCTCCTCTTCGCTTAAAGTAAGCGTGTATGTGCTTAGACTGTGTCCCGTGCGTTCGCGCGCATGGCCAAGTACTCTTCTCTTCGAATTCTTTCTCTTTGCTCTTGGCATAAATGCTGTCAAAACGGCAACAACCAATCAGAAATAGGCTTCGACGACTGACCAATGAAAACGCGACATCGTACATGGAATCTTATTGGTTGATGGTCATTTCGGCTCTTTTTCATCGTTTGACTCAGCTCACTGAAAAGAGCCGGCTCTTTTGGCTCACAAACGGCTCTTTAAAAAACAATAATGTTTTGACTATGATAGGTGTGAAAACAATTCTAATTAAATTATTAAATGAAATCATACTCACAATGTCTCACAATTTCTTTAAAAATGCATTGATTTGTTATGAAAAAAGAATACTATTAAACATTTGCATTTAAATTACAACTTTTTAAATGTATAGAAACAACAACATTATAAAACAAATACAATCTGAATCTGAACAACATAATAGAACCCATATTAAAGAAAAATAAATAACTGAAAGGATTAAACTGGTCCATCTTTTTTGGCATGTTATATAAACCAGCATGAACTATCTCACTAGTTATGTTTTTGTATAACTAGCATGAACACACACACACACACACAATGCTGATCATATTTTTATTTTATGAGAGATTTGCATTCAGAAATGCAAGCTGCCTTACTTTCGAGGGGCTGATGCGGTTTTTTCTCCGAGTTTGACACTGTGTGTGTGGTTTGTGTGTGATGGCTCGGCTCCTCCCTCATGCCATATAATTGGTTGACACCTCTTGTATGATTGACAGGAACAGAATGTGAGGCTGATCAGACAGTCGAAACGAATATGTGCGCCTTTAGGCCTATATAATATATTTTTTTGTTCTTTGAATTAGTCAATTATTTTAAATAAAATAAAATGCATCCATTATTTCATTATTACATAATGATTTAATTTCTATAGGCTATATTTTTTTTAAAATAGAGTCGGCTCTTCAGATATGCGAGCTAGCTCTCGTCGTTCACCTACAAGAACCTACAAGGGCTCTTAAGAGTTCGCGAACGACCCATCATGGAATAAGTTCACTGAAGTTCAATCAAGACGAGCCTAGATGAATCCGCCGAATCGATGATCTCAGGTAACCAGTTTTATTTGTTTTGATGTTAAATACGTCAAATGTATCTTAGAAATGTCTGGGAAGAGGGCGATTGGATTATTTTACACATAAATTACCTAGACGGTCAACCACATTGTTCACACTACGTGCCATGCCCATTGAAGGTTAGATTTTTTAGATTAAAAAAAAAATAATAATAATAAAAAAATAAAAAATAAAAAACAGTGCGTGATTGATTATAACACTCAACGCTGCAATCCGCGATAAAGAAAATCCATTGCAGATGACACTTTTCCAACCCAAGCCCTCATAGCATAGTGACTTGATTGGTTTTGGCCAGCTATGTTAATAAACCATAACCACCCCACCCACTATACAACCCAACCCCCTCAAAAATAGAGAAACAGAATGGATTCAGAATTTCTTTTTATTAAAATTAAACCAAAACACTTAAAGCATTAAATATATAAATAAAGCATTAAATATATAAATAAAACTATAGGAACTGTACAGGGGAAAAAGTACTTTTATAAAATTTAACCAAACACAAGCAATATTATAACAGTTACAAAATATAAAACGAAATAATATGTACGCAAAGTACTTTTATAAAATTTTACTAAACACAAGAAATATTATAACAGTTACAGAATATAAAACTAAATATGTACACAAAGCAAAGTACTTTTATAAAATTTTACTAAACACAAGCAATATTATAACAGTTACAGAATATAAAACTAAATAAACTACATAGTATGTACACACAGCACAAAGTATTTAAAATGTAACCAAACACAGCAAACACACACAATATTAAAAGAAAATAAGTTGCAGAATATGAAACTAAATAAATCTAACCTAATAAGTATACAAAGAATAAGATAAAATAGAAGAGAATAAGTGAAAATGTGCAGTTTGTGGTGCAATTATTAAAATTGCAAAACCAGTGCAGTTTAGTTAAAGTTGAAGAAAGGAAGGTCCATCATGTTCATTTCCATCAGCCTTAACACGCTGATGATGCAAAATAGTGTAGCGCATGTCTGCCTCCAATCTGCGCTGAAGCTCCTCACAAAGTTCTGACAATTGTGGGTTCCTGTGAGATGGAGACCTCACAATCCACACTGGCCTTCCATCAACAATGACATCCTCCTCGTCAGACATCAGCTCCACTGTTGCAGTCTGCCAAAGCGCTCTCTCTGCATCGGTTTGAACAACCTTGGACCTGGAATCCAGCAACTGCAAAACACACAATGTGTTAACCACTAAAAACACCCAGAAATGTATCAAACTTAAAGGAAATAGTTCACTCAAAAATGAAAATTCTGTCAATGTACTCACTCTCATGTTGTTACAAACCTGTAAATGTCTTTGTTCTGATAACCACAAAAGATGGAATGTTTATAATCCAACCAATCATGGGCCCCATTGACTTTAAAGTAGGTAAAAAATAAATACTATGGAAGTGATTGGAGCTCATGATCAGTTTGATTTCAAACATTCCTAAAAATATTTTCTTTTGTGGTTATCAGAAGAAAATAACAGAATTTTCAATTCGGGGTGAACTATCCCTTTAAAGACAAGTTGATGAATTTCTACACTTACCCGTCTTTTCCTTTGTCGGTTTTTAGCTCCTGTTTTAATGGCATCTCTTAGCTGGGACTTTTCTGGCTGAGACAAATTGTACTTTCTCCGAAGTGTTTCTAAGTATGTCTTGCAACATGCTGAATAAAAGAAAATTCAGATAAGTGACAGAAACTACACTATTGAAATCATAAGATGGACAAAATATAAGAGACTAAAATTATGGACATTAAAATTGTTAAACAAACATTTTAAAATTACCTTGTATACACTCAGGGTCTGCATCTACAAAAGTTGTTTTCAAGTCCTCTAGCAGATAAGTCATGACTGCTTGGTTACGAGGCGAACTTATTCTGTGTGGAAAGAGAGAAGTGTGTCATTAAATACATTTAAAAGGAATATGTAAAACCCCATAAACAGCATGGCCCACAAAGGCCAAATAAACATAGCAGAAAAACAGCAGTCTTACCCAGTTTGTGGATCATATTTATGTGGGTTGTTTTCCGAATTGTGAAGGCGCCTTACAGCTTCCTGTAACATTGAATGAAAAAACGCTTTAATACATGCACACATAACGTTACATTGGCTGGGAACAAAAGTTTTCAAACGACGTTGTGTAACTTACAGACGTGACAAACTGTTAAAAGGCCGGACAACTACAACAACGAAAGGGTCAAAAATAATTGACCCTCATACGTCATCAAGGTTTATATTTCGGGTTCAATTTCAGAAAAAGCAAACCGTTACATTTCAAGGTAAGAATGAAACTACAATGACTGTATGTCTTAAAAAATATAAATCTTAATTTTCTAATGTATTTTAACTGAAATGTGAGAACCTCGATGACGTATGCGGTCGACCAACGTGACTTCCGGAGAACGCACCTGAAAACATGTTCGGGCGTGTCCGGCGGGACTGGCACGAATGGCCACCCTAAGTGTCATAGGTTCATCTCTAACGTTTATAACAAACCAAACCGTTTGAAAATCGGTAGAAAATGGAACAAGTTATTGTTATTTAAAAGTGCATGCACCATTAAAACACAATACTACGAGTGAGCGAGCGAGCGAGCTCCCCGTGGTAAGATGGCCGCCAAATGCGGTGCGGGCCAAACATCTAGCCTTTATTATACATATCTTTACTACTATATTGTCCGCTAAAATAAAACTCAACTTACCGCAATGCCCATGTTGTGCGCCCTCTTTATCCTTTTATGTAATGGCTCTTCCCCGCGGTTTTTGTTCCTCTTGCGGTCTTTGCTCGTCAAACTTTCGCTCAAGAGCACAAAGACGCTGGATAGCATCTTCGAGAAGAACAGTGTTTGCAGCTTGCTTCTCCATCAAACCCTCAAGCTTACGAGACAAAGCGTTCTGACCGGAGATCAGCTGTTTCATTATATCATTTATGCTCAGTGGGCTTGCTGCTGGTTGCAAAGCCCTATTACTCACGGGAGTAGTAAAACTCAGGTTTCCTTTTACACGCCATCACAAACAATAGTCAGTTTCACCAAGTCGCAATTCGCAAAAAATGACTTCCGTACACAATGCCGACAATTTAAATTGTGTTCGCGCGAATGATACTGTAATGTCACTGGTTGCATTCCCTTACGTCACCGACATAATGGCCGGAACAGACTGATACTGCTGCAGCATTTCTCCCTGTGGAGCGTATAGAAGGCAGATGTGTACTTAGTACATCAACCGTGCAGTTAAGTCACACTAAAGAGAAGGTCTCGGTTGTAATTCCACAATGCACTGTGGTAGAGATTTAGAAATTTGTTTTGTCATTGTTAATGTCTATTTTCATTTTTTGTCATTATCTGTAAATGTCAACCTTTGCAATAAACCTTTTTCTTGATATACTAAAACAATGTTTGTTGTATTCCTCTTGACTAATGTAACCCATGAAGAGTCAGACATATAAAGTAATTTTTACACATTAAAAAGGTAGTCATGTCTATTGACTGTTTATTTTGAGAACATTTTTGCAACAGTCAAAATAACAAATTAAATTATTTATATTACTAACAAGCGTGTTAGGGGATAAGGTGTTGTTGCGGAAAGTCGCTTGGCTGTGTCGCTTGATATGATATACCCATAAGTTATTTTGATATAGCAATTAAACTTACATAAAATTTATAATATGTGTCCCTGGACCACATAACCAGTCATACGGGTACATTTTTTTTTTTTTGAGTTTTACTTTATAAATATTTGGCAGAGATACAACAATAAAAAAAAAAAAAAAACTGAGAAAATCCCCAGTTGTCCAAATGAAGTCCTTAGCAACAAATATTAGGCTACTAATGATAAATATATTTTTGATAAATGTAGTGATCTTCACACAAACACCAATAAATATATTTACATTACTATTATTTTTATGGAACTTTTTTAATATCCTAATATTAAAACAGAAAAATCTATTATTTTGATCCATTTAATGTATTGTTGGCTATTGCTAATGCTACAAATATAACCTACATGTGCTACTTATGGGTTTACTTATGTTTTTGTGGCCCAGGGTCAAATGTGACATGGATATATTATAAAAGACCAACTTTGGCCTGCGTGCCCTAGTATCGGCACCTCTGGACTAGAAGTACAGTAGCTGACAGGTATCTGCAGATATTTTTACCCGAGTTTG
This sequence comes from Cyprinus carpio, assembly GCF_018340385.1. Taxonomy (NCBI): domain Eukaryota; kingdom Metazoa; phylum Chordata; class Actinopteri; order Cypriniformes; family Cyprinidae; genus Cyprinus; species Cyprinus carpio. Next base: position 1,150,135 of record NW_024879272.1, on the reverse strand, counting down.
TCAGTCTGTATCACCCAACATGTTTTGCATTCACATGTGAAAGACTTTTAGATTTCTTTGTTTCTATTTTACAAGATTTAATGAAATGTTAGGGTAGAATCATAATAACAATAGAAACAGTGGACTTCAAATCATGAGACATCAGCAAAAACAAGCAGCTTTAAATTTCACTGACTTATGAATATGGTACTGAATTTATCAACATCCTAGCTAGCAAAATGTGTTACATGATGTTTTTTGAAACAAAATGTCTCATTTGAACTGCTTCTTTTATACAATGAATGCAGCATTGAGAGATACATGCACAACATACTGACATAGGGCAGTTGGAGACATGTTTTCAAAGTGTTGAAAATATATATTCTGAAATAACCTTTGTTGCATTCCTCTAGACTACATTAAACATGAAAAGTCAGAGACATAATTTTCACATATTAAAAAGCCCTTCACACCTCACACCCACCCCTCCTCACAACCAGCTGTAAGGATTCCTGGAAACTTCCACCAGTTCCTATATACATCCACATACGTAGCCTAAGGTTTCTGGATGTTTCACGAGTTTACTTCTGTGTATTACCTTTCCAAGCACTCTGCCTCATTTATCTGGCAAACCTACAGTTAAGCAGAGATTTCCCATCCCGTATTTGTCCGTATACAGCTCTTTTCATGCAGTGAGGAGAGATTCGCGATTGCACTGAACACGTTTTAAGTGCAGGTAGACTCTCTGAGCGAGCCCAGAGAAAATTCTTACAAGAGCAACGTGTATGTGAGAGCGCGCGCCCAGTTCCCGCGCGCGAGCAGAGAGATTCGCGCTTGCACATTATATTCCGCGCGCGAGCAGAGAGATTCGCGCTCGCACATTATATGAATGTACTTTCGCGCTACAATAATGCGCTCTCGACATTTGACAGGGAAATAACGCCATAGAAATATGCTCTTTTAATTCCTTTGGCAGAAGTAGCCGATTCTGCAGTTATTGGTGTGACTGTTCACCGAGGTCCTACATCAATGTACTTATTGTGTTCATAATTTATTGCAAAGCACTTCTGCTGCTATTGAGGTGGGATACATGTAAGGTTAGGGACATTACATTAATTTAAATGTAAGTACATAGTAGTTAAGGCCACCAAATATAAAGTGTGATGAAAAAAAAACATTGATCAAAAAGTGTTGTACGTCCATCTACTGTATAGTTGAGTGTACAATTATAATCCACCTAAATTATTTTATTAAAAAATTAATAAAATAATTAATTAAAATTAGAATTAAATTTGTAACTTGTTTGTGATCCTCTCATCAGCAGCTGCAGTGTCTCTCAGCTGTATCAGTGCAGTCACTGTGACTCTGACTGACGGAGGTTTTTGTACGACTCTTTATCACTGTGTGAACATCCAGGTACTCATAAAGTAGTGACTCATACAGTAATAATCTCCTGTATCTTCAGTCTGGACTCCACTGATGGTCAGAGAGAAATCAGTGCCAGATCCACTGCCACTGAATCTAGATGGAGTTCCTGACTGGAGGCTGTTTATGTCATAAATGAGGAGTTTAGGAGCTTCTCCAGGTTTCTGCTGATACCAAGACACACAGGTACTACAGCTAGAAAGTGTCTGACTGGTTTTACAGCTGATTGTAACAGTTTCTCCTTGTTTGATTGATTTTATCGCTGGATTCTGAGTCACTGTCATTTGTCCCCCAGATCTCTGAAATAAGACATTTTAGTTCTTTAGTGAACATTTTGATCAAATATTATCATTCTAATATATCATACTAATCCCACAGTATATGAAAAGTTTTAGTATAGTTTGTGATTTATTATAAAGTATTTACCCTGGATGCAGAGAGTCAGAGTCCAGATGAGGATGATGATGTTGTTCATTGTTGTTGTTGTGTCTTGTGTGATGATGAAGATTGTGTTCTGTTCTGCTCTCAGTCATGAAGTGTTAAACTCACAGCACTATAAACACTCTCATGCAAAGTGTCTCTGTATGTAAATGCTCTTCATACACAGAACAGGCAGCTGTCAGTCTCAGGTTGTTCATGTTCTAAAAACAATAACATTTTGAATACTTTATGATGATAATGAGCTTCATAAATCAACAGACACTCTGTTACAGTGAGTGTTTAATTATTTTACTGGCTTAATAAAAAAACTAATAATATTAAAGATCATCTGCTTTCTAAACATATTTTTAAGAGTTAAATGTTCAGATCTTGAGGTGTTTAATGATGGTCTGGTGGTTTTGTTCAAAGATATATTAGACTAATATTAATCTGATTAATATTTACAGAAGTCAAAATAAAAGCACAGTTAAATCTAAAAATTAAAAAAAAACTTAACAGCTGTTTCAACTGTACTGGATATTATTTAATCAAATTTCAGTTAGATAAAACAATAAAACAATATTTTATCTTTATGTCTTTGACTCATTTTTGTCTTTTTGAATTTGTCACAAGCTTCATTTTTAAATGAAAGTATGATCGAATCCTAAATGATGTAGGATTCATCCTAAAAGTGAGGAACAAATTGGTGTTTTCAAAGACAAATGATGAGAAATGATGTGAAAATATTTTTATCTGTTCATAAGAGCATAAGTACAAATTTGTACACATATATACCATCAAAATAATTCAACATTTATAAAATTGTTAAGATTAAAATAATAATAATAATAATAAGGTAAAAATAGACAGTCACAATATTCATTAATATTATGCTTTGTGAAAATTACATCACAGGTATTAATTATTTACTGAATATGAACACATTTGGATTTTTCTTGTTCATGGTGATGAATGTTGTACTTCTGAACCATAAATTCCTATTTCTGAACATTCTGTAGGTTTATGTGTTTGATTCAATCACATTGTGCTTTTATTTAAAATGAACTGAGATTTATAACGATTAATGCATTTAGGAAAAAAAAAAATTGTGTGTATTTTTATTTATTTATTTTTTGGTTTTATAAATCACTCGTAGAGAATTTCAGAAAATTATATGCCCGTTATTATAAATGAGGCCCCAGAACTCAAGCTCATATTTTATAATCAAATGTCACTCAGTGAACCATGAAAACACCTGCAGATGAAGGAAATTATGAATCTATTCTGTGTAGTCAGTTTCTGAAGCTCAAACACTGAAACAGATCACTATTGGTTCTCTGTGTGTTGACTCTGTGTAGTTTTACTGTATCATGAAGCTCCTGTGAGGATGCTGAACATCTGCTGATGGAGCTGCTCTATTCTGAGAGGAACACAATCACTCAAATATGAGTTTGACTGTTTGACTCTTTATTCTCTGAAATGAGTCTAATGGAGACTAATGGAGAGATGAGGTTTGTTCACACTGAGACTCTCAGCAGTCATACTGACCTTCTGAATGATTGAATCAACTGTTGATCTGTGGATGATTCATCATGAAAATCAGATGAGAGAATCAGATGAGCCAGACAATAAGTTACTGGTGAGACTTGATCATTAAGTCATCCTTGTTTCTACTAATAAATATCTGCTTCCCAAATATATAATCTAAATAAATAGTCTCTGAAATGTTTGATATGCTGTCACTGTGTTGTTTGTGATCCTCTCATCAGCAGCTGCAGTGTCTCTCAGCTGTATCAGTGCAGTCACTGTGACTCTGACTGACGGATTTTGTACGACTCTTTATCACTGTGTGAACACTGTAGTGGTAACTCTGACAGTAATAATCTCCTGTATCTTCAGTCTGGACTCCACTGATGGTCAGAGTGAAATCAGTTCTGGATCCGCTGCCACTGAATCTAGATGTGTTTACACTCTTCGATTTGCAGATTGAATCAAGAGTTTAGGAGCTTTCTCCAGGTTTCTGCTGATACCAGGCCAAGCACACAACATTTATTTTCTTCTGTGACCAGTGCTTCTCAAACCGGTGTCTGGAGGACCCCCTGCCCTGCACATTTTGCATGTTTCCCTAATCAGACACTTCCAATTTAGTTCTTGCAGTCTCTACTAACGAGCTGATGAGTGGAATCAGGTGTGTTAGATAAGGGAGACATACAAAAACTGCAGGGCAGGGGGGCCTCCAGGACAGGTTTGGGAAGCACTGTTCTAGACAATGTGAAATCTAGTAAGTGACATACAGTACAATTTTATTATATTTCCTTGGTATTGACACACATTTATCAAATATCTCCAACAACAGATGTCACACTCACCTGAACTCTGATGTGATTCTTCTCAGGTGTTTATTCTAATTAGACTGGCCTATTTAAACCCTGACTGTTTCAGTGTGGAGTGTTGCTTGTTTCACACTCTACACTCTTGGTTTTATGTCTCTGGATTTTGTAATCTTTGGTTTCTGATCTTAATCAGCTCCTGCATGCTGTTTGCTTCTCTGACTGGTTGCCTTGTTTTTGACCGTTGCCTGGTTTTGACTATTCTCTCCTTGTTTCTACTAATAAATCTCTGCTTCCCAAATATATAATCTAAATAAATAGTCTCTGAAATGTTTGATATGCTGTGTCCATGTGTTGTGTGTTGATTCCTCTCATCAGCAGCTGCAGTGTCTCTCAGCTGTATCAGTGCAGTCACTGTGACTCTGACTGACGGAGGTTTTTGTACGACTCTTTATCACTGTGTGAACACATATTTACTGTTGATCTCATGTACACTCTGACAGTAATAATCTCCTGTATCTTCAGTCTGGACTCCACTGATGGTGAGAGTGAAATCAGTTCTGGATCCGCTGCCACTGAATCTAGATGGAGTGTTTGACACTCTTCGATTTGCAGATTGAATCAAGAGTTTAGGAGCTTCTCCAGGTTTCTGCTGATACCAGGCCATACAAGTATATGAACCTGTACAGGCATTGCTCACTACTGTGTTTGTTTTACAGTTTATAGTGACTGATTCACCAATCTGAAATGTTTTTACAGAGGGAGTCTGAGTCACAGTCACTTGTCCACTGAAACCTGTTAGAAAAGTAGCAGGAGTTAAAAAACAGGATCTATATGTATTGTAAATGTGAATCTTCATAATATCATAACTACAGTATGTCAGCATAACATTAACATGAAAACCTTACCTTGTATACATATACAGAGAGTCCAGATGAGGATGATGATGTTGTTCATTGTTGTTGTTGTGTCTTGTGTGATGATGAAGATTGTGTTCTGTTCTGCTCTCAGTCATGAAGTGTTAAACTCACAGCACTATAAACACTCTCAGAGCACTGAAGCATGTGCTGACGATGCAAAGAAGTGGGCAGGATTTACAACAGCTTTATTTTAAGAAGATGCTTTTACAACTGTTACATGTACTTACTCTAACAACAACAACAAGAACAACAGTAAATTATGCATCATTTCGAGTAATTAAACCAACACCCCAACCAAATCCTTACAGTAAGTATATAGTAATTAATATTATTCAGTATTTATTTATGTAATTACACTGCAACAACATCACCTTTAAATAAAGTATAGCATATAAAAATAAGAACTTTACACTGAATGCAGCATGACACAAAATCCTTTTTTAGAACCACCCTCTTCAGAAATATTTCTCACCCATGATTCATTTATTATATTTATATTACATCATATGATATTCACGAGGGAGGACCACCATTATGTACAGTCGTGGCCAAAAGTTTTGAGAATTACATAAATATTAGATTTCAAAAAGTTTGCTGCTAAACTGCTTTTAGATCTTTGTTTCAGTTGTTTCTGTGATGTACTGAAATATAATTACAAGCACTTCATACTTCAAAGGCTTTTATCGACAATTACATGACATTTATGCAGAGTCAGTATTTGCAGTGTTGGCCCTTCTTTTTCAGGACCTCTGCAATTCGACTGGGCATGCTCTCAATCAACTTCTGGGCCAAATCCTGACTGATAGCAAACCATTCTTTCATAATAACTTCTTGGAGTTTGTCAGAATTAGTGGGTTTTTGTTTGTCCACCCGCCTCTTGAGGATTGACCACAAGTTCTCAATGGGATTAAGAACTGGGGAGTTTCCAGGCCATGGACCCAAAATTTCAACATATTCTGGTCCCCGAGCCACTTAGTTATCACTTTTGCCTTATGGCACGGTGCTCCATCATGCTGGAAAATGCATTATTCTTCACCAAACTGTTGTTGGGTTGTTGGAAGAAGGTGTTGTTGGAGGGTGTTTTGGTACCATTCTTCATTCATGGCTGTGTTTTTGGGCAGAATTGTGAGTGAGCCCACTCCCTTGGATGAGAAGCAACCCCACACATGAATGGTGTCAGGATGCTTTTACTGTTGGCATGACACAGGACTGATGGTAGTGCTCACCTTTTCTTCTCCGGACAAGCCTTTTCCAGATGCCCCAAACAATCAGAAAGGGGCTTCATCGGAGAATATGACTTTGCCCCAGTCCTCAGCAGTCCATTCACTATACTTTCTGCAGAAGATCAATCTGTCCCTCCCTGATGTTTTTTTTGGAGAGAAGTGGCTTCTTTGCTGCCCTTCTTGACACCAGGCCATCTTTCCAAAAGTCTTCGCCTCACTGTGCGTGCAGATGCGCTCACACCTGCCTGCTGCCATTCCTGAGCAAGCTCTGCACTGGTGGCACTCCGATCCCGCAGCTGAATCCTCTTTAGGAGACGATCCTGGCGCTTGCTGGACTTTCTTGGACGCCCTGAAGCCTTCTTTACAAGAATTGAACCTCTTTCCTTGAAGTTCTTGGTGAACCTATAAAATTGTTGATTTAGATGCAATCTTGGTAGCCACAATATCCTTGCCTGTGAAGCCATTTTTATGCAACGCAATGATGGCTGCACGCGTTTCTTTGCAGATCACCATGGTTAACAATGGAAGAACAATGATTTCAAGCATCACCCTCCTTTTAACATGTAAAGTCTGCAATTCTAACCCAATCAGCCTGACACAATGATCTCCAGCCTTGTGCTCGTCAACATTCTCACCTGAGTTAACAAGATGATTACTGAAATGATCTCAGCAGGTCCTTTAATGACAGTAATGAAATGCAGTGGAAAGGTTTTTTTGGTATTAAGTTAATTTTCATGGCAAAGAAGGACTATGCAATTCATCTGATCAACTCTTCATCACATTCTGGAGTATATGCAAATTGCTATTATAAAAACTTAAGCAGCAACTTTTCCAATTTTCAATATTTATGTAATTCTCAAAACTTTTGGCCACGACTGTATAATGAAGCAGCTATTTCTAAACCTCTGATTTAAGTCTTCATCTCATTACTGTACTTTATACCATTTTTGCTGCGAGTGAGTGTTTGCAAGTGAAGGGTGGGAGTTAGAAGAATAAAACACAGTATGAAACATAAGCAAGATGAATTACACGTTGACACAATGATAAATTGATTTCAACTGAATAACTTTCATGATTTGGTTGAGATTGAGGGATACAAACTGTTTATCATCAATAGGAAACAGTCAATAGGTGGGGGGGGGTTGCATTATTTATTGACCAAAGATATCAATGTAAAATTGTTAATAAAATGTCTTTTGCTTTAGATACAATTATGGAATGCATCACAGTACAAATTGAAATGGAAAAATCTAAGAACATTTTAATTAGCTGCATTTATAGGAAACCGGGATCAAATATTGACATGTTTAAGGGAAAAATAACAGAAATGTTTAGTAATAGCAATAACAAAAAAAAAAAAATTTATCTGCGGAGACTTCAATATTGATTTGCTCAACCCACAAGAACACAACAAAATTACAGAGTTCATTAATTTGATGTATAGTACCGGTTTGTATCCCTCAATCACTCGACCAACCAGAATTACAATAAATAGTGCCACATTAATTGATAACATATTTACCAACGTCATTGACTATAAAGTTGAAAGTGGTCTAATAATAAACGATGTCAGTGACCATCTGCCAGTTTTTGCAAACATACATAGCTACACTAGGACCAGGAAAGACAACAAAATATACACAATGACCCGACACAGAACCCAAGAAAATATCAATATATTCAAAGAGGATTTAATGAAACAAGATTGGGGAAAAGTGTATGTAGATAACGTGAATGAAGCATGATTCATTTTTGACTGTTGTAACACCACTTTATGAAAAAAAAACTGTCCTGTAGTAAAGAAAGTAGTAAAACTGAAATCTGATGAAAACCGTGGATAACTAATGGAATATTAAAAGCAATTAAAAAGAAAAATGTATTATATAATGAATTTTTAAAGAAGAGGACAAAAGAAGCAGAAAATAAATATAAGATATATAAAAACAAACTAACCAGAATTATGAGAAGCAATAAAAAGAAGTATTATAGTAAACTACTGGAGGACAACAGAATCAATTTAAGAAATACCTGGAAAGTGCTGAATGAAATTATCAAGAATAAAAAAGGTAAAACGTGAGACACTAACTATTTTCTGACAAAAGATAATATAGAAGTTAAGGATATGACCTTAGCTGCAAATGAATTTAATGATTTTTTTGTTGGAGTTGGTCCAGGCTTAGCTGAGGGGTTTGCAAAGACTGGCAGTATAAATGATGTGTTAAGCAAGAATGTAAATATTAATGAATCTATGTTTGTTAAGGAAACTGATGAAAATGAAATTATAGAGATTGTTAAAACATTTAAGTGTAAAAAGTCAACTGACTGGAATGGTATTTGGCATGTTTATGATAAAAAGTATTATTGGTTGTGTTGTTAAACCTTTAACGCATGTATGTAATCAATCTTTGAAAACTGGAGTTTTTCCAGATAAAATGAAAATGGCAAAAGTAATACCAATATATAAGGCTGGTGAAAAACATACACTTTCAATATGGTTTCAGGACTAATAGGACAACCTCACATGCACTTATTCAATTTGTGGAAGAAATAACAACAGCAATAGAAGAAAAAAAATATGCAGTAGGGATATTCTTGGATCTTAAGAAAGCATTTGATACAGTAGACCACAATTTTTTTGATTATGAAATTACACAAATATGGAATTAGGGGGGACTGCACTTTCTTGGTTAAATAGCTACTTACATAATCGACAACAATATGTTTGAACTGCAAAAACCATATTTCAAAGTCAAAGAAAATTACCTGTGGGGTCCCCCAGGGGTCAGTGTTGGGACCATTGTTGTTTAACTTGTATATTAATAATGTATGGGAGGTGTCAAAAACACTGAAAACCATTTTGTTTGCTGATGATACTAATTTAATCTGTTCTGCAGAAAATATGGAACAACTCTTGGATACAGTGGAAAATGAATTACAAAAGCTGGTTTGATGCAAATAAACTAACACTGAATTTAAGTAAAACTAAATTTATAATTTTTGGTAATCGTGCCACAACTTTAAACAAAAAACTTGTGATAAATGATATTGAAATAGAAAGAGTAAAAGAACTTAAATTTTTGGGAGTAATAATCGATGAAAAATTATGTTGGAAGCCACATATACATTATATCAAGGCTATATTGTATAAAATCAATTACCTATTAAATCAACAAACATTGTACACGTTGTATTGTTCCTTCATACTTCCATACATCACTTACTGTTAGGAGGTATGGAGCAACACTTACAAAACTAATACTGAACCAATATTTACCCTTCAAAAGAGAGCCTTAAGAATTGTAAATAAAACCACCTATAGAGCACCAACTACTCCACTGTTTATTAAATTAAAAGGACTAAAATTCAGAGATATTGTTGACTTCAAAACTGCACAAATTATGTATAAAATAAATAATCAACAGCTATCGAATAGTATTCAAGGGTTGTTTCAAATGAGAGAGAGCAAACATCACTTAAGAGGAACATTTGTATTTAAAAATAAATTTATAAGAACAAATTCTAAATATCACTGCATCACAACCAAAAGAGTTATTGTATGGAACAGCTGCAGTGAAGAGATAAAATCATGTACAACTATGAGTAATTTTAAAAGACTATTTAAGCTGAATATATTAAATGAATATGAAAGGACTCGAGGTGATAGTAGTGTATACAGGTTCATTGGTTTACATGTTAAGTCTAGTATGGAGGTGTTATTACTTGATTTGCTATAGATAGATGGAAATGAAGAAGAAAAGAAAAAAAAGGGAATGTGTGTGTATGCATGTATGCATGCATCTGTATCTATGTGAATGCATGGGTTTATGTGAATATAAGGTAGGTAGATATACGGTGTATGTAAAGATGTATGTATAAGAGAAGCATCAAATTGTTTTGTATTTAACTAAAGGATAAAAAAAGAGAAATGGGGTAGGACCTGAAAAGTTTATGAACTTCTTCATACTCCTTTTTGAACATGGGAATTTCTATAATAATTTTGGTTTCTATAAAAAGCTTATTATATTATTTAATTCAGCTGTTATTTTAATTTTAATTTTATATATGTATGCATGTCTGTATATATATATTTTTTTTTACATGTTCAAAAAAAACAAAAAAAAAAAAAAAAAACTTTAAAACAAGATTGCACAGTTAATATAGATCAATGTCAGAAATTAATATTGATTCAGTGGTGAGTCAGTGTCATGTTGCTATGTCTTACAAAAATACATTTTTACATTTTAAAAAAGATTTTGTGTGAAGGAGTTTTTACATTTGAAAATCATTTTTCAAAACCTATATTATTTAGAGTTGTTGTCAGCTGAAGTGTTTCTACTCTCAGTGTGTTGAAGTGTTTCTCTCTCTGCTGGAGTTTGTGTTCACTCGAGTGGAATAGAGGTTTTTGTACGAGTGTTTCATGAGATTGTATGACTGTGGAGGACTTTCGGTGGAGGAACTAAACTGATGCTCGGTAAGTCTCTATTAATTTCTCCACTGCAAACATACAATTTAGATTGCGTACAATTATTATTATTATTATTATATATATATATATATATATATATATATATATATATATATATATATATATATATATATATATATTTATATATATATATATATATATATATATATTTTTTATTTTTTTTAATTGAACCAGATTTTTTTTTCTAACAATAATATTTTGGTAACACAATAATGTTTCTTTTGTTAATATTAGTTAAATACATTAGTTACCGTAACCTAACAATGAAAAATTATTGTAAAGCATTTATTAATCTAAGTCTATCGCATATTAATTGTTTACTAATACAGTATTAAAATCCAAAGTTTTATCTGCTAATATTAATTAATGGACCTGAGTTGACATGAACTAACGATGAACAGTTGAACCTTTATTAATCAACATTAACTAAGATTAATAAATACTGTAACAAATGTATTGCTCATTTTTAGTTAATATTAAATAACGCATAATTTAACGCTAACTTATGAATCTTGTTGCAAAGTGTTACACATTTTATATATATAGTTTACAGTAAATATTTAATCTAAAATATTGTGACGTTTAGATATTCAGAAGAACTGAATTATTCACTTTTTGTGGCTTACTCTTGATTTTATCATTTATCACATATATATATATATATATTATACATAAAAAGAGATTTAAAATAAAAAGAAAAATATTATAAAAAGGAACTGGAGCTACTTTCTTTAGATCAATAAATGATTATGAATCTCTTTTGCTCATGTTGTGTTTATAATTCAGTTCATTTTAATACAAGCACAGTTTATACAAAAAAAAAAACTCAGTTGATTAATTTCTAATTCGAGTGATATCATTTGTAGTCACACAATCTCTGTTTGAAATAGAGTTTGAGTTAAATACCTCACTGAACTAAGATACAAAGACATCATTTAGGGATATAAATCTACTGGGATTAAAGCAGTAAATATCTTAATATGTTTTGTTTTATTTGTGAGAATTCATTGAAATGTATGTAGTGTTTGTGTTTTCTCTGTGTTTGTGAATGTGTTGTGTTTGTCTCCTGCAGCTGGTCCCACAGTGAAGCCCTCAGTGTCTCTGCTGCCGCCCTCTTCTCTGCAGATCTCTGGAGACTCAGCCGCACTGCTCTGCCTGCTCAGCTCTTACTCTCCACAGGGGGCGCTGGTGAGCTGGACACTGGACGGCTCAGGGGTCACCGAGGGGGTTGTGACCAGCACAGAGAGCGAGCAGGACGGCCGCTACAGCCGCAGTAGTGTCCTGACCCTCAGCAAAGCACGCTGGGAAGCGGGAGAGCTGTACGTCTGCAGAGTAACACATGATGGAGCTCCTCATGAGGCCTCGTTCCACAAGAGTCGCTGTTAGTCGCTCGCAGTGCTGATGTTTCTCCAGTGAGCACTGCTCTCTCCTGAAGATGAGCGTATCTGAGTGTCCTGTGTCAGGCAGGATTCACATGAGTCTAGTGCTGCAGCTGTAGTCATTTACAACTCAATACTGAAAGAGAGCTCTAGTGTCAAAGCACTGGCTGATCTTTCAATCTGCTGTGTTTGCTGCAACATTCAATAAAGCTTCTCAACAAACTCCATTTGTGTCTGACAACATCATTCAACTAACAGATGAAGGTGCATGTAGTGTTTGTCCAGGTGCTTTTCAGAAGCTCGATCAGTAGCAGTAAATCTAGTCAAATAAAGCTCTTGGGGTTTGAACATGGTCTCTGGAGACAGAGCTGCTCTATTCTGAGAGGATCACAATCACTCCACCCTGACAATGCAAATGAGATTTTCAGCCCACACTCCCAGAGTCACTGTTTGATTGGTTACATGATCTGAACTGAAAACACACCAGTTTTCACTTCTGCTGTAGTCCTGCAGCCCAGGTGCAAAGGAAATATATTTAAATTGTGCTTTTTTTTGGACATACTTAGTATATTTATATTATGCTATACTAAATGCATATTACATGTATTATTTTGAAACAATAAATATATTAAGCATATTTCTAAATATGTTTAAGATCAAGTTTAAGCTATTTACAATATATTTAAATATATTAAATTGTGTTAAACTGTATTTATTCACAATTCATTTAAACTATTTGGTCCCACTTTATATAAGGTGGCCTTAACTATTATGTACCTACATTCAAAATTAATAATTTGATACAATGCACTTATTGTGTACATGTTTATAAATATAAAACAATATAAATACTGTTCAGTTTCTTGCACAGACTGATCGTTTTGTGTCTTTACACATCAATGTTTTGTCACGGGGTGCAGGGTTTCAGTTGTTTTTGTTTGTGTATGTTTTTTTGACTCTCAAAGCCATGATTCCCATCCACTTACATTATATGACTGACAGACTGCAACGGTTCCAGTTATAAATCTTCGTTTCTGTTCTACTGAAGAAACAAAGTCACCTACATCTTGGATGCCCTGGGGGTAAGCAGATAAACATCAAATTTACATTTTTGGGTGAACTATCCCTTTAACTTCACAGTCCACTACACAAGACATAAGGGTATTCTTTCCCCATGGATTACAGACACATAAGGTGTTGAATATAGAGATAGGCTAATAACACACACACACACACACACACACACACACACACACACACACACACACACACACACACACACCTACACTCACACACTCACAGCCTTGAAAAAAAATTAAGTAATATTGTGCGTCATAAAATATATGAAAATGTTAAAAATATCTTACTTTTGAAAAGCAAACTGAAGCACGATCATTACGTAAATATTTTAAATAAACTGCAGCAGGCCTTCACATGGTTATAAAGAATTGATACTTTAAACCCACTAAAACATGAGTAATTTAGCTATTTTCTTAAAGTAAACATAAATTATACTTTAAGTAAGAGTAAAATAAGTGTTTTATGTAAATAGACTAAAACTTCACTTAAAGTTTGCTTGTCTTAAGCATATTTCTTAAAAGACAGAAGAAGTGACTGATTGCAGTCTGTTCAGTTTGATTGACAGGCATCATATTTTACACCAAAAACATGATCATATTAAAACACTGACTTGTTTTCTTCAGGAATATACTATTTATGTTGTAAAGATATTGTGTTATTAGTGTTTGTTCACTGATCAGTGTTGTGTGTGATTGTGTTGTAGAGCAGCTGCAGTGTCTCTCAGCTGTATCAGTGCAGTCACTGTGACTCTGACTGACGGAGGTTTTTGTACGACTCTTTATCATTGTGTGAACACCCAGCTACTACTGATGTAGTGTAGACTCATACAGTAATAATCTCCTGTATCTTCAGTCTGGACTCCACTGATGGTGAGAGTGAAATCATTGTCAGATCCACTGCCACTGAATCTAGAAGGAGTTCCTGACTGTCGTTGATTCGCTCCATAAATAAGGAGTTTAGGAGCTTCTCCGTGTTTTTGTAGATACCAGCTAATACATGCAGTACCACCACAACAACAGGCAGCATTGCTGCTAGTTGTACACTTTATTTTGACTTCTTCTCCTGTTTGAGTGAGCAGCTGTGAGGGAGTTTGAGTCACTGTCACCTGCTCAATGGATTCTGTCAAGTAATGAATATTAGAAGTCAAATATTTTCACACACACATTTATCTTCAGAAAATACAAACATGAATCATCAAACCTTGACAAAACACTGCCAGTATCCAGACAAAGATGATGCTGAAAGTCATGTTTGTTGGTTGATGAAGAAGAGCTCTTGATCATGTCATGTTCAGTTCATAGAGATATAAAGCACAGCTCATGCAAAACACCCTCTGTATGCAAAAGCTAAAGATGAGACAGAAGAGAGATCAGGACAATATATAGACTCATTGTTAGATTTAGATTCAAATAATTAAAGTACTGAAGTTAATGAACCCTGTGGAGATTCTACTTTTAGTTTACAGTATCTCAGCTGCTGTTATTATTGAGGTTGAATTTATCTCCACTTCTATAAAAATGTTTTATTAAAATGTTTGGGAACGGCCAGTTTGAATTTGTGATCTGTGTATTTAATCACCACAATTATGGATAAAAGAGATACATATATGAATGTTGTTTGTGACCTGTCACATTAATATGGGTTTTTTCAAAACCACAGCATTTTCTTTGCTTGTTTGGACGTTTGTTCACACGCAAACTTATTATCAGCTCACTGAAACTGAATTCTTTTGAAAACTCCTGCAGGGTGAAGATTTTCAGAGTCTCTGGTTGCAGTGCTGTCATGTAGTCGGTGAAACCAGAGATTTTGGATTGTGACCGATACTTTTTTAAGGCTTCTGATTGGCCAACATGGCTTTATGGTTAGGGTTATATCGCCACCTGTTGGTTTGGCATGCTCTTGTCTTGACAGTGTTTCACAGTGCTTTTTTGCATTATTTATTTATTTATTTTTAATTGACAGAGGCAACACTATGGTGGCCAAGAGAGCTAAAACAACCACCCTTTGCAAATTAAGAAAATAACTTCATCAGTTTGACAACACACACGCTGCAAATGCTCAAAACACAAACAAATAAAGGAACAGGCTGCAAATAAAATTCTTTATTTGTTTGTGTTGTGAGCATTTGCAGCACCTGCTTTCAAACTGATGAAGATGTTTTCTTGATTTGCTGGTGCTTTTTCTATTTGCAAGTGTTTTCTGAAGTTGCAGCATGTTGAGATCTCTCGGCCACCATAAAAAACCCCTCTGTTTATAAAATACCTGTTCATGTGTGGACTTGGCCTTGGATTTCAGTAAATCCCAGAGTGTGCTCAGTGTTTATATGGAGCCACTGGAACAGTGTTAAAAGTAGCACTGAAGCAATAGGTGTGTTTGACTTGAAGCAGCGCTGCACAGACCGATCGGTGCTTTCCAGTCGCTCTCGCGGTACTTTGATGTCATACATCAATCGATCTGCACAGCAGCACTTAAAGTCAAACACACCTCTCGTTGGAGTTAATTAGTTAAATAGAAGTGATTAATTAAATCATGATTAAACATTAATGATGATACCTGTTGGTTAACAAGCAGAATCACTGAAGGAAAGAGAAACAACAAGAACAGAAAATAAGGAGAAGAGACCAGCAGAAACACAACAACCACAACTGACTTACAACCACAGCTTTAGATGAAATCAGCTGAAATAAAAGAAAACATTAAATCTAACACTCATTATAAACCTGTTTGCTTTGTTTCTTTCAAATGTTGTTTTTCAGAGTTAACAGGTTTAGCTCCAGTTTACTCATGTTCTTTTGAAAGTGTTGCTTCATTGTAAAGTATTTGCTTTGGTTGGACACTTTACCCTTGATTTTTTTGTTTTAAACATTTGCAATAATGTTTTTCAAAAACATCTTTGCATTGACAAAGAAAGAGATTGATGAAGAAGCAGATCATGTGAAGTTGTCTGTTTACAACATTCAGATGAATGTCATAAAGGAGTTTAAGTCTAGTGTTTGATGATTGAATCAATAGTGAGGTTGAGACTGTACCCAACTGTAAAAATATTCAATCAAACAAAAGCATCAGTTATTCGGTTATCAGTTATTCAGTTATCAGTTAAATAGCATCAGCGGATGTAAAAAATGCTGATTACGTTGATTACATTCTGGATTTCTCTCTGAAATGGCAGAAGACGGTAACTCGGAGGAGAAGAATTCTTGAATAAAGTTATTTTTGTTTTCTTTGCTCACAGAAAGTATTCTCATAGCTTCAGAAAACTGAAGTTGAGCCACTGATGTCACATGGACTCTTTTATTGACGTCCTTACTGTGTTTCTGGACCTGGGAACATTTCAGTTGTGTTGCGTTATATAATGTTTGTTAAAGATTCATTAATGAAGCTTTAATACTTGTAAATCATCTCTCAAAATCATTTTAAGTTCTTTTTTTTTTTTTTTATGCATGATCATATAAATTGAAAGTTTGATGACATTTGTAACCATTTGAATTTACGTTTAATAATGATTATTTGGTAATGTTTAATAAGTTAGTTAACATTAACCAGCACATTATCTTTCTAGAATATGTGACTATAAATTAAGTAATGATTAGCTAAACATTACATAATGTTTGTTAATTTATTAATGAAAGTTATTATAAAGTGTTACCACTCTTCAAGTACTGCAAGTTCCTCAACAACATTTCAATTGTTCTGAGATCTGGACTCTGACAGCAGGCCCGATGCCAGATTTTTGGTGGCTTTTAGTCAGAAAACGTAAAGAAAATAAACACATACAGCGAGATAATATAAATTCACTTACCTGTCCTATAACTTGAAACAAACATCCATCCCTTCTTAAAAGTCTGTGTTAAAAGAGAGCTGCCTGTTGTGCTATTTAATTACGCCTACTGTTCTAGCTCCCTTTATTTTTAATTTGTATATATACTGTTTGAATGAAAGCTTGGAAAATCTGTTGGCGATCAAATATTCAATATTGCTACTCATCATAAGAACTTGGTAAATTATCAGCCCAGCTGCTACAGGAGACGTTCAAACTAATAGCACATAATTTACATCTCTATGATGATTGGTTGATATCGGAAGGGAGGCTAGCCTCCTCTATGATGTTCCTTTTCTCAACACTCCTCAGCGCTGAAAGTGAACACTTGACGCTGATTGGCTAATTTTTTTTTTTACAACGGAGGCATGATCGCTCATCTCTCCCCCGGCCTCCCCTTCCCTTCTCTATCACTTAGCGGTTGTAATTACATCAGCAGATTTGGAACATTCGTGATAGAAAAGCAGCACTTTCATGTAATGGTATTACAACTGTGAAATTACAAACAAAAATATATACATTCTGAGACATGAACTGAAATGAATTGTGAATTTTATTAACATTAAATCGTCCTCATTTTCACCTCAAAATTTTGGGGAAGCTGTGCCTCCCCCGACGAGACGCCACTGGTGTGTATTATAGTCTTACTCATACAACTGCCTGCTGTTGAATCTGCTTGCTTTTAGATGGAAAAGCTGCTCACAACCTATTTTTTCTTCGTAATAATAGCATAACGAATTAGATTTGGCAAACAATCCAGTGTATCTTCTTCTTTGGAAAGCATCAAATGATTTTACAATGCATTTTCGCAGAGGTGAGCAATGTAGCCAATCACAGTTATGTTTGTTGACTTCTAAAACGCAGTGGCCAATCAGAGGAGTTTAGGTTGGAATCCACACAATCACCGCTCCGGTCACAGTTCTTTGTCCAGTGCTGGATTCTATCATGCTCATTACCTTTCTAACAAAGACATTCAAAAGTTGCATCATGTAGGCTAGTCATGTTCATTGTATTTTTTTTTTCTTTTACTTTGTTAGATCGTGATGAATGAGTGACAGTTTTTAATAAATTTAAAGGGAGCAGTCTTTACATGCTGTATAGTCTATGATGTTTTATTCAGAATTTAAATAGAACTTCATGCTTGACAAGCAGCCACGTATGACACAGAGAAGGCCAACTGCTACACTAGAAAAATAGAAAAAGTTGATAATTTCAGAAGCACGTGATTCTGAAACCGATCTGGTCCAAACCATAGACTGTATAAAAACATGGATGTAGTGTCAGTGATGTCACCCATTGGTTTCTGAAGAGCTCTTTTGAAGCCAAAAGTAGGCGGAGGCGGCCATCGCAATCTTGGCAGCACGTCACTGAGCGTCTCTCCCATATAATCGAAAATGGTCAAAAGGCGGGAGCTGGTTGCTGAAACCACGCCCACCTAGCGCGACAGCGGTGACAGCAGCAGAAATCCACCTGTCACTCAAGTGGCTGAGCCCTTAATTATGCAGAACTTTAAGGCTTAATATAATTTAAACGGATGAGTTATATTCTCCCATGCCAGCCTCCAGCGGCCAGTCGATGAATTGCAGTTTTAGTCACTTCCGTGTTGGTTTCAAGAGAGGGAGCGGAAAGTTGCCGCTTGGTCCAAACGCAGGATTTAGGTAAGGAAACAGTTATTATTTGTATTGGCTGCCACGCCAAATCATGCTCACCTGCTTGCATTTCTGTTTAATTTAACAGTGTTTTTGTGAACATATATATACTTTATTAACAAGTAATTGTAACACTTTACAATAAGGTTTGATTAGTTAATGTTAGTTAATGTATTATTATTGTAAAGTACTACCTAAAGAATGTATTTCGAGCGTTCACTTGAACCCCCCCTTCCCCAATTTTGCCCCCCTAAAAACATAAAAGCCCTTCCAAGTCTTGTGTCCTGGCGCCGGGCCTGTCTGACGGTCATTAAAACCCTCATTTCATTCTTCTCAATCATTCCTCTTGCACGATTAATGTCATCATCCTGTTGAAATTTCCATTTAAGTTTCAGCAAACTGCTCAACCTTTGACTTTTCTGTCCAGAGCACATTGTTCCAGACATTTAGTCCTCATGCAGATCAGACTAGAGCAGATGAATCTGATATTCAAATGTTAATGTAGGTAAATAAATAAATACTGTTAATTTTAATGTCTGTACGCCATAATCTCTGGAAAATGTGTTACTTGAAGTCATTGTGTTGTTTGTGATCCTCTCATCAGCAGCTGCAGTGTCTCTCAGCTGTATCAGTGCAGTCACTGTGACTCTGACTGACGGAGGTTTTTGTACGACTCTTTATCACTGTGTGAACACAGCACTACTAGAACAGTGTACACTCTGACAGTAATAATCTCCTGTATCTTCAGTCTGGACTCCACTGATGGTGAGAGTGAGAGTGAAATCAGTGTTAGATCCACTGCCACTGAATCTAGATGGAGTTCCAGTGTAACGGCTTGTTGCAACATATATGAGGAGTTAAGGAGCTTCTCCAGGTTTCTGTAAGTACCAGTGTAAGTAGTTACTACCACACACACTACTGCTGGTTTTACAGTTTATTCTGACTTCTTGTCCTTGAGCTGCTGTTATTAATGATGGACTCTGGGTTACAGTGTACTGTCCTCTACACTCTGAAAGAAAGAACAAAAATGAAAATTAATGAAAAACTGTAAATGTTTTATATTTTACACTTCAACGTTTGCATAATCTTTGTTAAAATTTTATTACACAAACCTTGAGCAAACAGTGTGAGAGTCCAGATGAGGATGATGATGTTGTTCATTGTTGTTGTGTTGTGTCATTTGGGTGATGATGAAGATTGTGTTCTGTTCTGCTCTCAGTCATGAAGTGTTAAACTCACAGCACTATAAACACTCTCAGAGCACCAGGGGTGTGTCTACTTCGTGGGCAGGGGTGGCACCGGCACCCCTTGAAGTCTGAGGTTGCCCCCCCCCCAGATATCTTGTGATAGGCTTGTTTTTAGTAAATGTTTAACTGTATCTGGCAGTGGTGGATCCTCGCATGTGTAGGCAGCTGCCTAGGGACGCTTTTTTCTCTTCTTTACACTTAATTTTAGGCTGTTTCTACAGCGTGATCTTAATGAGAAATGTCGAGAGCGCATTATGTTACGTGATCCATGTAATGCATGAGCACAAATCTCTCCATTGCAACTGGATAACCTTCACTCACACAAAACTGGACGTGTGCTTTTAAATATACATTGTTATTTTATGAATTGGCTCTGCTCTCGCTCATATATATTGTGTGTACACTCAAATGTTGTCCTCACATCACTGAAGACCAGAAGAGCTTTTTTTTTCTAGTTCAGGTGAATAGAAGGCTTTTCTCACTAAATGGAAGCAAGCTGATTATAGTCAGCCTTCTCTAGTGATTTATTTTGTTATTTAAAACTTATTTTAGTTAAGTGCTTAAAGTGTAAATATACATTTATTGAATTATTTTATTTAGTGCATTTGTATTTTGTAGTTTTTGTATTTATAGTTGTACAATAAAAGTGTATCAACCAGGTTCCAGAAATAATCACTGAGGGGAGGCCCATGATGTGTCAGTCTCTATTTCAAAGAAGTATTTTCTCGTCCTGCTTGAGACTCAAATGCAGGAGAACAGCTTCATCATCTCCAGCAGGAGCAGGACTAGGATTAAGATCCATTGCCTTACACTCTTCCCCAATATCAGGACACCTATCAGTTTCACTTCTGCAGTTGCTAAATGTTTTTCCAAAAAATAATACGTAAATAAATGTGGAAAATTAAGAAAAATGGTAAATAAATTATATTAGAGTAACACTGAACTTAAAACAAGTGAATGTATTTTTGAATGCACTTTATAGTGTCTTATCAGTGATGATTATTGTTCCCTGCTCAGCCTTGAATAATTCACTGATTGCTTGATTTTTTTTTTTTTTTTTTCTTGGGAAGTGTTCACTTTTACTGTTCAGTGTTCAATTCTAAACTTAATTAAACCGTCAGACTGATCAGTGACAGCATCAAAGTCCTCAGCAGTGTTTACTAAAACATTCATGATCAACTGTAACTCATTCTAAAGCACTGAGGCAGGTGTCATTTATTGAAGATGATATCCCACTGTCCTGTGCATTCGATTCTGTGACAGATGAGCCGAAAATGCAGAATGAAAGTTGTTTGTGTAGACTGTGTAAATTTCTGGTGTTTTGTTCACAGAAATGCATTATTATTGGCTGTTTTTTTCGTGTATAACTTGAAGCCCTGATTAATCAATTTTGAATTTATTTGTTGATTATTTTCATTTTCAGTTAAAAAAAAAAGTGAAAGTCGTGACATTTGTCAAGTATGGTGACCCATACTCGAAATTGGTGCTCTGCATTTAACCCATCCAAGTGCACACACACAGCAGTGAGAAGTGAGCACACCGTGAACACACACCCGGAGCAGTGGGCAGCTATATCCAGCGCCCGGGGAGCAACTGGGGGTTCAGTGCCTTGCTCAAGGGCACTTCAGCCATGGGTATTGAGGGTGGAAGAGAGAGCTGTTCATTCACTCCCTCCCACCTACAACTCCTGCCAGCACCGAGACTCAAACCTGCGACCTTCTGGTTACAAGTCCAAATCTCTCACCGTTAGGCCACAGCTGCAGCCCAAATAATAGCCAGTGTTTAAAAACAAGCAACATAAATAAATTTTCAAGTAATAACAGCAACCTAAATTTATTCGGACACCTTAAACATTTCTCACATTATCAGTTTATTCGCTATAGTTTACAAAATGGTCATAAAAGATGTGAAGAACAAATGCATCTTAATAATGTCAGATAACTTTGATAGAAAGGTATGTAATGATTTTGGATGAATAGCTGTTAGCAGTCAACTGTTAAATTGAAGTACACAATAAGATAATACCAAATTAAGGCAACCAATTACTAAGCAATGTTTTTTTTTTTTTTTTTTTTTTTTTTTTTTTTTTTTTAGTCTATGGTGTAAAAAGCATTAGCAATTAAAAAAAAAAAAACACTTAAGCAAAACATGGTCAGGTCAAAGTGTCTGAATCGTTGGTCTCAAATTTTTATCAGTTTTACTGATAGTCCACTGTATGAAGAATTGTTGGGTATAATATGTCACAGTTTACTTTCTTTTATTGTTAGGACGATTCTAAGGGCCCATGTATTTATGGGGCCCCCAGAGGTCTGTTTTCTTAGCAGTAACAGTACTAGCAGTAATGCAATAGAAATTATAAATGTATCTACTGTACCAAATAAAACAAAATTACGGCTTATTTCTGCATTTCCGGCAAAATTACCCCCCATTCACTGCATGGTTCTGTCCCATCCTACGCAGCCTAGAGTCACTGAGTGAGATCAGATGGTAAACTGTCAAATTAGAGATGTTGTCTATTTCGATGAATATATATGAGTAAGTCCATTCAATAAATGAATTAATTGTTTGTTGGTTAGAAATAGATGATTGAGTTGACAAGGCTGCAATTCTATGGATGTTTTGCCCACCAGGTTTTCGAGCCAGTCACGTGACTGAAAACTATGAATTGTAGCCTCTAAATTTGATAACTGATAATTTCATATTTGATAAATTTGCTCAACATCATTGGTTTGAAGCGCTGTCATTGCTTTGTAAAGCATTTTTATTATGCCAGTAAAGCTACTGGAATCTCAATTTACCAGTTGCGGATTGTGATGCAGAGTTGTTTTTTAGGTTGGATATATATATCAAAGAAAGTATGTGTTTGTTGTTTGTATGTAAACTCTATTTTATGTTTTTTAATATTTTTCTGTTGTCACTGAGCCAATATTTATTCTGATGACTTTCGTGTGACTGATCACACTGTAGTTCATATGAATAGCCTAACAAAATGCTTTCCTTGTTCAGATTTAATAATAACTGACACTTCAAATCAACATTTCAATTTCAACTTTTACTAAATGTAGTCCTTAGTAATGTCTAAAAATATATAAATGAATAACCTGATACAAGTAGCATGTTTTATGTCTTAAGTTCTCACTGCAGCAAACAGTTTATATACATTACGGAGCCTGCTTTAAGTTTATTAGCCTTAGCCTAGTCTTGTCTTGCCTTGTCTGTTTCCTTGTCTTCTGATTATTACCTGTGTACTTTGGATAACCTCTCATGTCTTGCCCTGTTCAGATACTGTTTGCCCCTGCCTGGACCTTTTGCTTTGTACCTGGATTATCCCTGTATTCCCGCTCTGTTGGATTATGTTCGTCGTCGACTGACCCTTGCTTCTTTACCGGACTGCTCTTGCCTTGCCTTCTACATGCCAGTTTGCCATCGCCTGATCTATGCCTGTTTATGACCACGCACATGGATCCACACGTCTCACGTCTTGTTTGCCCCGTAACAGTTACAGTGTTTTGTCCTCTACACTCTGAAAGAAAGGGACATATAGACAAAAATGAAAATAATGTGTATTTCACATTTCAAAATAATTATTTGTCTTCATGAAAGTTTTGCTACATATGATGATGTAGTTCATTGTTGTTGTTGTGTCTTGTGTGATGATGAAGATTGTGTTCTGTTCTGCTCTCAGTCATGAAGTGTTAAACTCACAGCACTATAAACACTCTCAGAGCACTGAAGCATGTGCTGACGATGCAAAGAAGTGGGCAGGATTCACAACAGCTTGAGCTGCTGACAAACTAATATAATATTTTACTTTCAGAGTAATGTTTTTAAACAATTTACTGATAATGACATTGATTAATTGCAAAATACGGTAGCACTTTATAATAACGTTCTGTTATAAGTCATTTATAAATTATTAGTTAATGATGAACTAATCATTTACAAAACATGGCTATACATTCATAAATGATTAATAAGTATTAACATTTTAGTAATGTTTTATTAATTCAGTTATAAGTCACTTATAAGTTATTAGTTAATGATGAATGAATAATTTACAAAACATGACTATATGTTCATAAATGATTAATGAGTGGTATGCTAACGTTTTACAATTGTGTTGTAAGTTATCTTAAGAAAGTTTCAATCATGAAATAAATCAAACTGATCATTAGTGGATGGTTTATTAGTTGATACATTATCACTTATAAATCATTGAAGTATTTCTGTCAAAATTGTTTTGTATAATTATCTCAATAAACAATTGTTAATCATGAACAAATGATGAATAAACCATTAGTAAATGATCAGTATATGATTTATTGGTGAATTTGTTAGCTGGTCTGTGTTCAAAAGCACAAACATGTAGGTATGTTAAAGCACTATTTTTAAGAGGAGTAATTCATTTGTTTTGAAGTTGATAATCATTTATAAATGCCTTAGTCAGGTGATTCCAGTGGCTTGTGTTAAATCCCTTCACTCATCAGCACAGACTTGTGTTCTGTGTGGAGTGTGTGGATCTAGTGATGAAGTGAACCTCTCAACCGCATTTACCTTCCACTAAAGCTCACATCAGGTGCACAGAGGTGTGTCAGAGAAGACAGCTGTTTATACCCTCACCAGTCAGTACTTAGTACACACTACACAGTGTTCAACACCTGTTATAGATGATGTGTAAACGCATGAATAAATCATTTACAAAAATTTCTGCATCCTCTAATCTAAAGTGAAAACTATTCATCACTTGTAAATGTGTTACATATCATTTGTAGACCTTTCTTACCTTT
This sequence comes from Cyprinus carpio, assembly GCF_018340385.1. NCBI lineage: Eukaryota > Metazoa > Chordata > Actinopteri > Cypriniformes > Cyprinidae > Cyprinus > Cyprinus carpio. The sequence continues at coordinate 1,125,393 of NW_024879272.1, read as the reverse complement.
TACAAATTATTTGTATATGTACACAAGTCATTTATAACACTTTCTGCATCCCCTAATCTAATATAAACGATAAATAATGTATCAACTAATAACTTATAAACATCTACTAATGATCAGTTTGATTTATTTCATGATTTAAACTTTTCTTAAGATAACTTACAACACATTTGTAAATCGTTAGCATACCACTCATTAATCATTTATGAACATATAATCATGTTTTGTAAATTATTCGTTCATCATTAACTAATAACTTATAAGTGACTTATAACTGAATTAATAAAAACATTACTAAAAAGTTAACTTATTACTTATTAATCATTTATGAATGTATAGTCATGTTTTGTAAATGATTAGTTCATCATTAACTAATAATTTATAAATGACTTATAACAGAACGTTATTATAAAGTGTTACCCAAAATACTTGTTTGTTTTGTTTGTTGTTTGGCTAAATTATGTCTTTATATTGACATCTATCAGTGTGGATGCAACATTTTCATTTTCCAGTGCAGCTGAAGGAAACAATGTGTTCAATGTGTTCACGATTCATATATCTGTTAATTGAAAGTATCCACCTTAAGGAGCGACCAACATTATGCTTTTTTTTTTTTCTAGGTCACTGAAATGACTGGATTCTTCATATCATGAGTGTAGACCATTTTAAAAATATCTGTAAAAAGCACTAGTTTTGTTATTACTAAAATCATATACTAATTTTATGTAATCAGTAGTCCATTGTATGAAGATTTTTTGGGTATACTAAAATCATATATTATTTAATTGTGGGTTTTTTATTTACTGTTGAATTAATGTTGACGTCACTATATGGGAAACATTTACATGTAGCCTTTTTTCCATTTGAATAAAGATCATCAGGACTCATAATTGTGTCAAATGAGTCTAGACTGAAACAATGTAAATCTGAAAAATTCAAAACTACTGATTGATTTGTCTGAAGCTGCAGGCGTTTATGTGAATCATAATGATTGAACTGTATATGCTGTATATGAAGAACAGAAACATCATTATGATAAACTCCACAACATCATCCATGATAAAAGAGGTCAAAGGTCACATCAGAGTCACAGATCGTCAAATAAATGTCCTTAAAAAAGTGTTAGTCAGTACACAACATGAGAATGGATGAGAAAATAGGGTACATAAAGTCAGACCGAATCAAGTCTATTGTAAATTAGATTAATAAACTCTTTGATTATGATTATTGGCTTGCTTAGTTGGGGACACTTAATTTCTGGCAATATTGTTGACTTGATTGCACAGACACTATTTGAACTGAATTGAGCTGGACGACGAAATCACTGAATCAATGATGAACTGACACTGACTTTATTTCAGTTTCATGAGATTGTATCATTGTGGTGGACTTTCGGTGGAGGAACTAAACTGGTGCTCGGTAAGTCTGTCTTTTTAATTCTTCTTTATAAAAATATTATAATTTAATAAAAAAAATAATAAGAAAATGTTAAAACAGTAAAAATTGCATAATAAATGTTTAATGTTGAACTGAATTATTCGTACTGAACACACAAATCTTGTCTAAACACATTTCCATAATGCTAAGAGTTCATTAGTTTATCACTGGTTTGTTTTTCCTTCATTCATTTTTACACTGTGTTTATAAATAATTCATATTTTATTATAGATTTTATACATAAAAAAGTGACATTTGAATATAGATGTAGTTACTTTTGTAGCTGATTTTGAATCTCATGTTGTTCTTATAAAGCAGTTTTTTTTAATACAAGAAAAAAAAAAAAACATTTAAAAAATATAAGTACATTTAGAAATGCTGATTTAACTTTTTCTTATTCTTATGATATAATTTAATTTGAGTTTACAAGATAGCAGATTGAAATTGTTGCTGGAGTTGTTTGAAAAATTGTAAAGAAAAATATAAGAGAGTATATCCAATAAAATATTAGATCTTTATGTTTGAAAATAAAAATAACTGAAAGCAGTATTAGTATGTTTCATTTATGAGGTTTAATTTAAATGTATATATTGATTGTGTAGTTTGTATATTGTTTAAATATATCAGCTGTAATGATGTTGAATAAGATGGCACATTTTGAGGAGGGTAAACAAAAGAAAAAAAATAAGAGTAGAATATTTTGCATAAAATGTTCAACTTTATCTCAGGATATAAAAAAAATAAACTACTGGAATTAAAGCAGTCATGTCAGTCAGTGATGTTGAATAAGATGAATGATGAGATTGTTGTGATTTTGACTGCACTCCTCATGTCTGCTGCTGAAAGTCCTGTTGAAATGCTGTGAATGCTGCAGGGCAGAAGAGATGTGCTGGAGCTGCAGTGTGTTTTCTCTGTGTTTGTGAATGTGTTGTGTTTGTCTCCTGCAGCTGGTCCCACAGTGAAGCCCTCAGTGTCTCTGCTGCCCGCCCTCTTCTCTGCAGATCTCTGGAGACTCAGCCGCACTGCTCTGCCTGCTCAGCTCTTACTCTCCACAGGGGGCGCTGGTGAGCTGGACACTGGACGGCTCAGAGGTCACCGAGGGGGGTGTGACCAGCGCGCAGAGAGCGAGCAGGACGGCCGCTACAGCCGCAGTAGTGTCCTGACCCTCAGCAAAGCACGCTGGGAAGCGGGAGAGCTAACAGAGGAAGATGCATGTAGTGTTTGTCCAGGTGCTCCCAGCATTCATAGTTTAAGTTGGTGTTCAGGTGTTATGGATTAAAATGAATAAATAAATACATACATACATAAATGAAACAAACAAACAAACAAATAAACAATTTTGAGAGAACCTGGAATTATGAAACAATTACTAGGACAATGTTTGCTTGATATTTTCTTTCTCATCTGTTGTGTCTCTTACATCAGATCATTTATGACAGTTCTCTGATACTTCCTCTGGTCCCACTTTATATTAGGTGGCATTAACTACTATGTACTTGCATCAAAAAATAACTACAATGTACTTATTGTGTTCATAGTTTATTGCAAAACACTTCCGCTGCTATTGAGGTGGGATACATCTAAGGGTAGGACATCACATTAATTATTAAAGGTACATAGTAGTTAAGGCCACCAAATATAAAGTGTGATGAAAAAAACATTGATCAAAGAGTGTTGTACGTCCATCTACTGTATAGTTGAGTGCACAATTATAATCCACCTAAATTATTTTATTAAAAAATTAATAAAATAATTAATTAAAATTGGAATTAAATTTGTAACTTGTTTGTGATCCTCTCATCAGCAGCTGCAGTGTCTCTCAGCTGTATCAGTGCAGTCACTGTGACTCTGACTGATGGAGGTTTTTGTACGACTCTTTATCACTGTGTGAACACCCAGCTACTGATATAGTGTGTACTCTGACAGTAATAATCTCCTGTATCTTCAGTCTGGACTCCACTGATGCTCAGAGTGAAATCACTGTTAGATCCACTGCCACTGAATCTAGATGGAGTTCCTGACTGGAGTCTTCTTATGTAATAAATGAGGAGTTTAGGAGCTTCTCCAGGTTTATGATGTTAAAAAGACACACAGGTACTACAGCTAGAAAGTGCCTGACTCATTTTACAGCTGATTGTAACAGTGTCTCCTTGTTTGATGGATTTTATCGCTGGATTCTGAGTCACTGTCATTTGTCCCCAGATCTCTGAAATAAGACATTTTAGTTGTTTAGTGAACATTTTGATCAAATATTATCATTCTAATATATCATACTAGTGCATAGAATATGAAATGTATAGTTTGTGATTTATTATAAGATATTTACCCTGAATGCATAGAGTCAGAGTCCAGATGAGGATGATGATGTTGTTCATTGTTGTTGTTGTGTCTTGTGTGATGATGAAGATTGTGTTCTGTTCTGCTCTCAGTCATGAAGTGTTAAACTCACAGCACTATAAACACTCTCATGCAAAGTGTCTCTGTATGTAAATGCTCTTCATACATAGAACAGGCAGCTGTCAGTCTCAGGTCTGTTCATGTTCTACAAAACAATAAATGTTCTAATACTTTATGATGATAATGAGCTTCATAAATCAGACAGACACTCTCTACAGTGAGTCTTTAATTATTTTACTGGCTTAATAAAAAAAACTAACAATATTAAAGATCATCTGCTTTCTAAACATATTTTTAAGAGTTAAATGTTCAGATCTTGAGGTGTTTAATGGTGGTCTGGTGGTTTTGTTCGAAGATATATTAGACTAATATTAATCTGATTAATATTTACAGAAGTCAAAATAAAAGCACAGTTAAATCTAAAAATTAAAACTTAACAGCTGTTTCAACTATGCTGGATATTATTTAATCAAATTTCAGTTAGCAATAAAAAAATATTTTATCTTTATGTCTTTGACTCACTTTTGTCCTTTTGAATTTGTCACAAGCTTCATTTTTAAAATTAAAATATGATTGAATCCTAAATGAGGTAGGATTCATCCTAAAAGTGAGGAACAAATTGGGATTTTCAAAGACATAAATGATGAGAAATGATCTGAAAATATTTTTTATCTGTTCAAAAGAGCATAAGTACAAACTTTGTACACATATATACCATCAAAATAATTCAACATTTATAAAACTGTTAAGATTAAAAATAATAGTAATAATAATAATAATAATAATAATAATAGTAGTAGTAGTAATAATAATAATAATAAGGTAAAAATAGACAGTCACAATATTCATTAATATTATGCTTTGTGAAAATTACATCAGTGGTATTAATTATTTACTGAATATGAACACATTTGGATTTTCTTGTTCATGGTGATGAATGTTGTACTTCTTCTGAACCATGAAGTCATATTTCTGAACGTTCTGTAGGTTTATGTGTTTGATTCAATCATATTGTGCTTCTATTTAAAATGAACTGAGATTTCTAAAGATTAATGCATTTAGAAGAAAAAAAAATGTGTGTATTTTTATTTATTTATTTTTTGGTTTTATTAATCACTCGTAGAGAATTTCTGAAAATTATATGCGTGTCTTTATAAATGAGGCCCCAGAACTCGAGCTCATATTTTATAATCAAATGTCACTCAGTGAATCATGAAAACACCTGCAGATGAGGGAAATTATGAATCTATTCTGTTCTATTCTATTCTCAAACACTGAAACAGATCACTATTGGTTCTCTGTGTGTTGACTCTGTGTAGTTTTACTGTATCATGAAGGTCCTGTGAGGACGCTGAACATCTGCTGATGGAGCTGCTCTATTCTGAGAGGAACACAATCACTCAAATATGAGTTTGACTGTTTGACTCTTTATTCTCTGAAATGAGTCTAATGGAGACTAATGGAGAGATGAGGTTTGTTCACACTGAGACTCTCAGCAGTCATACTGACCTTCTGAATGATTGAATCAACTGTTGATCTGTGGATGATTCATCATGAGAATCAGATGAGAGAATCAGATGAGCCAGACAATAAGTTACTGGTGAGACTTGATCATGAGTCAGTGAGTCAATTATAGTAATGTGCTTGTTCAGGACTGATGTAAAACTTAATTTGAATCAGATTAAACACAAAGCTAGAATCAAATTGAAACTAAATGAAGGGTGTTCACACTTGTAGTTCGGTTCGTTTGGTTCATTTGGTCTGGACCATAAAGGAAAATGTTACATTTGGTTCTGGCCCACTTAGTGTTCACATTGGCATTTTTGAAAGCAAACTTAAAGATACCGAACCTAAAGGCATAGTGATACATTCAAAACCTGATTAGTTGGGTTGAATGACGTATACATGACAGAACTCACCGAACACCTCAAACAGAAGGTCTGCTCAATTTAAAGCGGCGCTGTCGAACACACTTAATGCCATCTGCTGGGCTAAGTGCGCTCACTGTTGCATGTACATATAATTTTATTTTCAGCACCTGCAAACTTACAAGGAGCTCATAAAGGCACTCTACCTCATCATTGCTCCACATTTGCCCTCTGCTCATTTTGTTTTAGTTACACCGCTCATTCCATGTCATCAAATCATGTCACGTCTTGCGTTCATATTTCATTTGAACTGCACCAGAGTTCGTTTGGAAGTGGATGAAGACCCATCTTTTTAGCAGTCTCTGTCGCTTGTTTGGTGCACACCAGGGTTCAGATGGCAGCGTTCACACTTACTCGAACGAACCGCACTAACAGAGCAATCGCACCAGAGTTTGTTTTAATCAAACCAAACATGACAAGTGTGAACACACCCTTAAAGACCTACACGCATTATGTCTTCACCCATGCCACTGGATTTTGTCCTTGGGCCAAAGGGTGATCCTTAAAAAAAAAAGAAGTGACGTGACATACAGCCAAGTATGGTGACCCATACTCGGAATTCATGCTCTGGTTTTAACCCATCCAAAGTGCACACCCACAGCAGTGAAACACACACTTGGAGCAGTGGGCAGCCATTTATGCTGCGGCGCCCGGGGAGCAGTTGGGGGTTCGGTGCCTTGCTCAAGGGCACCTCAGTCGTGGTATTGAAGGTAGAGAGAGCGCTGTACATTCATTCCCCCCACCTACAATTCCTGCCCGCCCAAGACTCAAACTCGCAACCTTTGGATTGCAAGTCCAACACTCTAACCTTCAGGCCACAACTTCCCCGAATGAATGTATATAAAAGAAAGAAAGCAAACAGTGCAAAACAGTATGTCTATCTGTTTCAGTTGGTCTCAGTTGTTAAAGTTGTGGCTGCTGGTCAGAAATTGTGAAGAGAGAAACATGGTCAGGAACAATACTCTAGTTTTTGGCATTCAAGTGATGACTGATGGGTCCAGGAAACATTCCTCACAACATTACATCACCAGCAGCAGCAGCCTGGCCTGTCGGCCCAAGGAAGTTCAAATGAATAGATTCATGTCATCATTGCCAAAATCTGACCCTCCCATATGTGTGCCCCGGCAGAAATTAATCAGAAACATCAGATCACACTGTGTGAAAGAGTGTGTAATAAACAATAATGAATGTTTCAAACAACAGCATGTTACACTACAGCAAACTCACTTCAGTGAGTGCAGTCCACATCACCAAATAAATGCACTTTTTATTATTTTATTTTTAGGCCCCGAGCACTGCAGTGCGAGGACCCTCTTGGAATTGCTCCGTTTATATTTATTTGCATTTTTATCAAAACAATTTTTAACTTAAGATTTGTTAACTCTTGATCTGTTTACAAAATGAAAATAAAAAGAGATGTTTTTAACATTGCTGATGAAATTACAGGAGACATACTGTACTTGTAACATTGGAAATAGAAAATCAAGTAAATTGCAGGAATACAGTATTTCACAGAGTCTGATCTGTTGTGTGCTGCACATTTTTGACATATTTAGTTCATCCAGACATCTTTATTGCTTTGATTCCTTAAAATTAACCATGAAAACACCTGCAAATGGAGTAAAAATTCTACAAGAGTTTGGTTCACTAGGCTACACAATCATGGGGAAGACTGATCTGACAGTTGTCCAGAAGACAATCATTGCCGCCCTTCACAAGGAGGGTAAGCCACAAACATTCATTGTCAAAGAAGCTGGCTGTTCACAGAGTGCTGTATCCAAGCATGTTAACAGAAAGTTGAGTGGAAGGAAAAAGTGTGGGAGAAAAAGATGCACAACCAACCGAGAGAACCGCAGCCTTATGAGGATTGTCAAGCAAAATCCATTCAAGAATTAAACTTCACAAAAAATGGACTGAGCCTGGGGTCAAGGCATGAAGAGCCACCACACACAGACGTGTCAAGGAATTTGGCTACAGTTGTCATATTCCTCTTGTTAAGCCAGTCCTGATCCACAGACACCGTCAGAGGCGTCTTACCTGGGCTAAGGAGAAGAAGAACTGGACTGGTGCCCAGTGGTCCAAGGTCCTCTTTTCAGATGAGAGCAAGTTTTGTATTTCATTTGGAAACCAAGGTCCTAGAGTCTGGAGGAAGGGTGGAGAAGCTCATAGCCCAAGTTGCTTGAAGTCCAGTGTTAAGTTTCCACAGTCCTCCAGCACACATTCTTACCCCTCCCTTACCTCTTCTTCTCCCTTACCTATCTTCTTCTGATCTAACTATTCCTCTCCCTCTCCCAGGCATAATTTTTTTCTCTCTCTGATTCTTTGTGTTGTTCTGCACCCACAAAACCAATTCAAAGAGGTCTTTTTTACTCTTGATGTAATTGAAAGAGCATCAACACCCGACTATTCCTCCAACTGATACTGGAATCAGCTATTTCTAAATATTTTAGTGATCTGTTACTTAAAAATGCTTATCAGTTATTACAATATTTTATATAGAGATATTTTTCAATACTTTTGAGTTGCTGTTGTTGCAGAAGTAGAGGCTTTACACTATATTTAAAGGAAAATTAGGTCTTCATTTCTGTCATGCTGTGTTTAAGCATTTGTAAAAAAGATAAGAAAGATCTATGATTTTGGTATGGGGTAAGCTTATGTGAAAGTAAAATGTAAGCATTTTAGAAACGTGTTAATTTACTGAATATTGTGTGAAAACAAAATGAATTGTGTTAAAGGTATGGTCACAACAGACTGATGTTGTGCTAATTGTGTATAGTGTTTTGAAAATGTGACTAAAGATTGGACAAATGGATGTTAGCAATTGAAAAAAAAACTGTAAAAATGTAAAATGGGTTTCAGTTGAAGGTAACTAAATTACAAAAAACAACGGATTTTTATATTGTCTATATGCAGGTAGAACTGAAACATGTATGTCAAACATGTACAAGAAAGTAATGCAGTTTTTGTAAAGCCATCAACTGTTAGTATTTTGATAGTCACTGTGCTATGATTGACTAAATGTTCCTATTGGATAGAAATGTAGTACTAATGTTTTGTCCGAATTACTCAATTTTGAATTGGGTTTGCTGTGTTTTGATAGTTAGTATATGTAGAAAAAGGTATTCAGCATTTTGAAATGTAGAGTTTGTATTTATTTAACAAAATGTGGCTTTGGCCAGAAAATTAACTATTTGGCTAATTGTGTGATGTAGGTGTGTTGCTGTGTTAAGAGTTTAGAAAAAGTACTTTAAGTATTGGTAAATGCTTGTTAGCAATTAAAAAAAATGTTAAGAGTTTTGTAAAAGTACTTTAGGTTTTAACTACTTCAGTCTGTGTGCATTGAATTTATTTTAAAACACGAGTTTTCACAATTTGAGTTGAATTACTGAAATAAATTAACTTTTCTATGACATTCTAATTTATTGAGAAGCACCTGTGTGTATATATATATATATATATATATATATATATATATATATATACAGAGCTGGGGTAGTAACGGATTACATGTAATCTGGATTACGTAATCAGATTCCAAAACTCAAGTACTTGTAATTAGAGTAAACTACTTTTTAAAATACTCATAATCAGACTACAGTTACTTTTTTTTTATGGATTACATGATTACATTTTATTTACACAATGGTAATAAGTTGTTCACAATTCATTGATTCTCCTAAATTTCCTTTTTTTTTTAACGTGTATATTTTTTCCTGTTAAACCTTTCACATATATTCGTTCGTGATTCTTTGAGTTTTTCCGGCGGGGTGGGGTGGGCGGGGTGTCAGAATCGCGCTCAGAAGAAATCAGCAACAAGATAACAGAAAATGGAGGGGAATATAGCCTTTAATATGTTCTTTAATATATTTTTTGAAATGTTGATTTTTCTTCATTGTTACTACCTTATGCACTTCAAATGTTTTGAGATGCAATATTTAACTTAGATATGGTATTTAATATATATATATATATATGAGCAATGTTTTTGTTGTGAGTTTCATGTTCTTTGATATTCATTTGTGTAATATTGTTTGTCTTTTCCTCATTGTTACTATGCACTTAAAATGTTTTGCGATGGATAGAAATTTCATTGCTGTGTGAATTTAGTCTTTTTCAAAAATTCATGTTTTGCTATGTAGCTATTTTTTTTTTTAATGTTTTCATTGATACATTCATATACACGTCTAGTGTGTTTTATTAGATTAAATATTTAACCTGGCAGTGATATTGCTGTGAATTTTATGTTTTTCAATATTGGTTTTTGGAATGTAGCTGTTTTCTAAATTTACTTAATTATGAGTAAATATCCTTTAAAATCATTAGATGTGATTTTGTTTTATTTAGTGTTACTAGCAAACAGTAGAAGGAAGGTACATTAGTGTTAGTATTTTTGTAAATATTAACTGTCCATACATTGCACTTGAAAAATAAGTTATTGTGGCTCTTGTTGGTGAATTAAATATATTTTGTGGAATATATTTTTTCTTTGTATATATCAAAATAGTACAAGATTACACTAATTCAATATATGTGATATCAAATAAGGATTAGCACAAATGTAATCTTATGTAAATGTAATCCAAAAGTAATCAGATTACAGTATGTTACCAAAAATGTGTAATCTAAGAGATTATATTACTGACTACAAATTTTGTCATGTAATCTGTAATCAGTAACTGATTACAATTCATAAGTAATCTACCCAGCTCTGTATTTTAATGCTCCAACCTGTCCTCCAACCCAATACGCCCGTATAGGTCTTTTGTCCAAATCCCTGAAATACGACCCATCAGAGCGTATACTACAATTGCGCCCCTATCTGCAAAAGGTTGTTTTCATATAAAGGATTCTTTTTACTCTTTTATTTGCGCTGTAAATTAGAGTTTCGTGTAGCTTAGTGGGTAGACTATTGCGTTATATAATGATTTGTAATCATGCGATCATGGGATCGATCCCAGGGAACGCATGTGCTCATAAAATGTATATGCTCTAAAAATCATAATTTTGCATGATTTCTGTGAGGGTTAGGTTTAGGGGGGTGGGGTTAGGTGTGGTCATTCGAACGAATAAGCCACCTAGTAAAACATGTACCAATTACTGTGAGATCGGGTGTAAAAAGTCCACACGTTGTATTTAAATAAATGGCATTTTGATTGGTAATGACGTTATACGTCATTTCATGACGACAGACGCAACACGATACTCTCATTATTTTTACTTCCGCTAGGGGGCTTAACTTTAAATATAGGTCGTAAAATATAGGTCGTAATAAGGTGCTTGCACAAACGACCCATATGGTCGTTTTTTTGTTGGAGGACAGGCTCATATATATAATTGTGGCGGGAGAAGCAAACGACAGGCACAGTGGGTGTAGCGTCAGGCATTGGAGAGGCTTTTATTAAGTTTCAGCAAACTGCTCAACCTTTGACTTTTCTGTCCAGAGCACATTGTTCCAGACATTTAGTCCTCATGCAGATCAGACTAGAGCAGATGGATCTGATATTCAAATGTTCATGTAGGTTAAATAAATAAGTACAGTTCATTTTAATGACCGTATGCCATAATCTCTGGAAAATGTGTTTACTTGAAGTCATTGTGTTGTTTGTGATCCTCTCATCAGCAGCTGCAGTGTCTCTCAGCTGTATCAGTGCAGTCACTGTGACTCTGACTGACGGAGGTTTTTGTACGACTCTTTATCACTGTGTGAACACCCAGCTACCACTGATCTGATGTAGACTCATATAGTAATAATCTCCTGTATCTTCAGTCTGGACTCCACTGATGGTCAGAGTGAAATCTTTTCCGTTGCTAGTTCCACTGCCACTGAATCTAGATGGAGTTCCTGACTGGAGGGTGTTTATGGCATATATGAGGAGTTTAGGAGTTTCTCCAGGTTTCTGCTGATACCAGGCTAAGTAGTTGCTGTATAACCCTGGATCTGTACTACACTCTATTGAAGCTGTTTGACCGAGCTGTACAGTTTTAACTTTAGGCTGAGTTACAGTGACTCCTCTGGATTCTGAATAAAATAAAATAAATTAGTTTGCAAATCTTCTTAATAGCAGAATATTAAATTGATGTAAACAATAATAACATATTATCAATATCAAAAATAAACATCCTACTGTACCTTGAATAAAAGCTGCAGTGGTCCAGATGAGGATGATGATGTTGTACATTGTTGTTGTTGTGTCTTGTGTGATGATGAAGATTGTGTTCTGTTCTGCTCTCAGTCATGAAGTGTTAAACTCACAGCACTATAAACACTCTCAGAGCACTGAAGCATGTGCTGACGATGCAAAGAAGTGGGCAGGATTTACAACAGCTTGAGCTGCTAACAAACTCATATACTATAAAAATATGGAAAAATATAATTTTACAATGACTAGTGTTGGGTATTGTTTGAATCTTATCGAATCTGATTCTGATTCTGCTTATCGATTCTGATTCTTATCGATTCCTTGTTTCGGTTCCAATAAGATAAAAAAATCCAATAAAAAAATTCAGTCAAACATTTAAATGTCAAACATATTTATTCTGTCATTTTACGAAGTGTTCTGTTGCAGCTGAATAACATGAGAAAAAAAACAGCAGCCCACAGAAAACTTGGTTTTGGTTTTAACAAAAATCTCTGCAGAAAAAAACAACTAGACTAACAAATTCCAAACATTAAATTGTTAAAGACGAATAAACAGTCAGAAATGAATTAGGAGCAATAAATCAATTAGCAATAGCATAAAAAATAAAACTGAACAAATTTCAGGCACAGACATTGACATAAATTTAGAAACACTGCTTAGTTTTCTTTCTCGTCTGTGGACGTCCACTTAAGACAAAAAAACGGCTGCATAATGATCACAAGAGTGAAAGAGAAGTCAGCTCTGGCCCGGAACTGCCTTTCCTACAGTGCACGGTGTGAGAACAGACACAAGCCGGGAACCCCCCACCGCTGTTCTCTGTGCTCTGCTTCAGATGTGTGCGCTGCATGCAAACAGTGTGCATGTTCTTTCAGTTCCAGCGTCGTTTAAGATCGTTTAAGATCACATTAAAATGCACGTGTCTTATCATTCTTGTAAATTCAGAACCAGTTTGGAACAGGTCCCGTCTCCTCCCCGAAATAACCATATATGGAGCTTACAGCCGGGTTTTACGAAGCATAACCTCATCTGCATCTCATTTCTGTGCATATTACCATCCACTGGACACCATGTTTAACACATTCAAAGGTACAAGATGTTAAGGAAATATGAGACACGGACTATAAAGGCTATTTGTGCCATACATAAATTTTTATTTCTAAAATTAATTCAATATTCTTATGTTTTAGAATAAATATATCAATGTATCCTTTAAAACTAAACTGTTTAAAATAGTTCTCAGATAAATATTTAAGAAGAGAGTTGATCTCATTGTTTTTCACTTGCCAAATAGTATTTCAGTTATTTAAACAATTCAAATCACATACATTTATGCAGTTTTGCTGATAAGGTGAACCTCGTTTTGCTATTTTTAGTAGAGACAGATAGGCCTATATTTATTGCAGTGTTATTCTGCGCGTCACTTACAAAGTATAAAAAAAGAAAGAAAAAAATGTAACGTGCACTTCTTGCTGTTGTATCTTTCAAAAACAGGGATATTTTTCATAATGTTGTGGAGATGTCTTCACACGACATCAACACCTCTGTTCAGCTGCGGTTGTATTTAACCCTCAAACCGGAAAATCGACCGTTAGATCCCCAAATCCAGCAGCGTCCAGGGCCGTCGCTAGTGGGGTGAAAGGAGTTTAAAGCATTCAAACACAAGATGCGGAAAAACTCAACTGAGTACTCGCGTGCAGTGTTCGGTGTGCACGCAGAGAGCCGTTTCTCACGGACAGCAACACCGAACCGAGCTCTCTTTCGCGTCCTTCTGCACCTGAACGAACAAATACAAATCACAGTTTAAACATGCAAACAGACAAAGATGTGAAAGAGCTCAATTCAGCTCCCGCAGGCGGCGCATGAAGAGAGTACTTTCTTGCTCTTGTACTGACAAATACAGACAAAATTATGTCAAAATACCCGTCTTGGAGAGTATCCTCAAAAAAAAAAAACTGTCGGTTATGTCTTAAGTGAAAGTAAACAGTGGAGAAAGAAATCTAATGTGTATCATTTTAATCGATGCATTGTCTCTTAAAGTGACCGCACATAATTTACTAGCTGCTGTAATGTTAATCCAAGAAAATGAAAGAAAGAAAATCACTCACTGCTCTTGACTGAATTTCTTTGTAGTTTTAACAAGATTTAATCCACAATCAAACCAAAAATTATTCAGACAGCAGATATAACTTTACTAGTGGGTGCAGGACACTATAGTTAATTTATGTAACTGAGGATAGAAAATAAAGTAAACTGTGACACATATTATACTCAACAATTCTTCATACAGTGGACGACCAGTAAAACTGATAAAACATTTGGGACCCAAAAATTATTCAGACACTTTGACCTGACCATGGTTTGCTTAAGTGTTTTTCTTTTTACACCCCAGACTGAACAAAATGAAGCAATTGCTCGGTAATTGGTCAACAGAGTATTGCTAGTTGTGTAAAATATTGTCATACTAACAGTTGTCTGAAGTTTTGGTTGATTGTAATCCATTACATACTTTTCTATCAAAGTTATCTGACATTATCAAGATGAATTTCTTGTCATATTTTATTACCATTTTCTAAACTATAGCAAATAAACTGTGAAATTTTGAAGGTGTCTGAATAAATTTTGGTTTGTCTGTATATTTTATATTTATTTTATTTTTTTTTACAGTGAAGAGTATGCAGTGCTATTTTTACATTTGATTATTCGGCTTCTGTACCTGGACACCTACAAACTTGAAAAAACTTACAGGGTAAGTTCACCCAAAAATGAAAATTAGCCTGTGTTTTACTCGCCCTAGAAGCATCTTTGGTGTATGTGACCTCCAAGCCTTTCAATGGGTGTCAGTGGTTGTTTGCTGTCAACAGTTTAGAAGACGTGAAATAAATTGTGCGCATCTGTAATAAAACGTCCCTCACATGGCTCCGGGAGGTGAATAAAGTAAGAAAAAATATCCATATTTCAAACGTAACAAACACCCACTTACCCCCACTGAAACGCTTGGAGGGGCCAGGACAATTTTTAATATAACTCTGATTGGATTCGTCTGAAAGAAGAAAGTCACATACACCTAAGATGCTTCAAAGGTAAGTAAAACACAGGCTAATTTTCATTTTTGGGTGGACTTACCATTTAAACATTGTGTAAATAGCACAAATAAATAAATAGAGCGAACAAACAAATTAAACAATTTCAAACAAGGCCCACAGGGACAACCTGCATGTAGCCTATGTTGCCTATTTTCTCAATTGTATAAAGATCATCAGGACTCATAATTGTGTCAAATTAGTCTAGACTCAAAAAAAAAAAAAAAAAAAAAAAAAAACCTTGCGAGTTGGTGTGTCTTACCATATTATTTTATTGTATTATTTTAATTATGAACACACTGGTTTGTAGTGCAAACAGTTTTATCGTTTACTGCACTTTGTTATCCTTCTCGTTATTTCTCTAACAGAGGTTAATAAACCAGTAAGTCTTGCACATTAACAGAAAACAGCTTACTTCTGCTTTGAAAAATAAGGTGGATAGGGTACTATACAGTCAAACTGAATCATGTCTATTGTAAATGAGAGTAATAAACTCTTTAACTAATTATGAAAATAATTACATTTTTGTTCAAGCAATAGCAAACATTTTGAAAGGATTTTGTGTGAAATAGATTTGTTCTTCCTTTTCGAAAATAATTCTGTCAAACTAAATGACTTGTGAGTCTTGTTAACAGCTGAGGTGTTTCTACTGTAAGTGTGTTTCTCTCTCTGCTGGAGTTTGTGTTCACTCAAGGTTTTTGTTGAGTGCATTTTTAATTATCATTGTTTTAATTATAATGTTATATTAAAACATTCAATTAAGACTGTATAAAATGTTTTTGAAAAAATGGTGTTTTATTTTTGATTTGGTTATTTACCCTTTTTATGTATATATATATATATATATATATATATATACTGTGTGTGTATATATAATTTCTGTAACAATAAATATTATTTACAATAAACATGTAATCTAAAATATATCTTAGAAGCCCTTGTTTTCTTTCCCCCCCCCATTGTACATACAGAAAAATTCATTTTTTGTTTTTTTTTCCTCATTGTTTTTGTTATCTTAGATTGTTTGTTGTTTAAAAATATGTTTAAAAAAGATCCTGTCTAAACCCTTTTTCATAATGTGTCTCATTATGAGTTTTATAAGTTTATCTCTGGTTTATTTACTTTTTTTTTCTTTCTTTTATTTATTTATATATACACTTTTGTTGTACATGTGTTAGCATAATAGTTTTTGATGTTTCATTGAAATGCAGGTAGTGATTGTGTAGTTTTTTTTTTATCAAATCATTTAAATGTTGATTTGGTTGTTCTCTAATCTAATCAGCATTATAATTTTCACTTGATCTGAGCTTCAGTCACAAAAGATTCTAATCGAATATGTATTACATTTTAAACAAGTATAAACACAGGAAAAAATAAGAGTGGAAACGCTAACATAAAATTGGAAGAACTTTTTCGGGGAATTAAAATGATTTAAAGCAGTAAATGTCTTGGTATGTTTTGTTTCATTGATGACTGACTGATATTGTAATGTGTAGCGATACTGAATGTATCGTTCTGTAGGTTTATGTGTTTGTTCACATTGTGCTTGACTTTAAAATTAAATGAGAATTATTAAGATTAATGCATTTAGATTTTTTTTTTATTATTTATTTATTTATTTTTTGAATGATTATTTATACCTATTTTTGATTGATTTTTATGTGAAAATCAGATGAGAGAATCAGATTAGCCAGACAATAAGTTACTGGCGAGACTCAATCATGAATCAGTGAGTCTGTTATAATAATGTTCTTGTTCAGGACTGATGAAAAACTTGCTCTGAATCCCTCAGAGCTCCAGTCAAATCCAGACATCAAAATATTATAGAGACAAGGGAAATCTTGGAAAAATGTTTACATTGTGACGGCAAGTTTCGCATGAACAAGCACCACATATTTATTTTTTCTTCTAGACAACGTGAAATCTAGTAAGTGATACAACAGATACTAACACATGAAACAGCATCAGATGTCGACCGATAAAGAGGTAATAATTACAGTCAAGCTTTGGGGTGTTGATCGACTACGTTTTGATTAGGATTCTGAATCCAATTCATAGTTGTTTTCAGCTTTTTGTTCAAAATGTTATTTCTTTATTTTTTATGAAACTTACCCACATTAAAGTGTTTAAAAAAGAATGCATGAAGTTAGAATAAAATGTTTTTGTTTACAATCAGATACTCTGTTCTCTCTTTGGATGGTTTGTATGTTCAGATATTCATGTAACAAAATATATACAAATTAAAACCTAAATAGGGACATAGTGTTATGGGTTGGTAAGGGAGGAACTCAAGTGCAGACAGGATTCTCAACACAAAGGGTTTATTGATGACAAAAGGGGAAAACAAAACCCACGAGGGGGAAAACAATAGCTAGGGTAAGGACTAAATAACCAAACAAGACAGGGCTGACCAGATAAAGACACTAAACACTAACTATAAAACAAACACTCACGGTATTACAAAGAATTCTTCAAGGATGACAAGGATAAACTCACGAGGCTGACAGGTAGCAACATATATGAGGAACAGTTTGAGGAAACAATCACCAATGAACCGACAAAAGACAGAGCACACTAGGAGATCTAAATAGGGGAACTAATCAAGACACGACAGGTGGCACAGATAGGACAATCACGACAAGACTAGGATAACAAGGGGGGCGGGGCAAGGGAACGAGACAACACAAGCACATGGCCCAAAGACAAGGCCATGTGCTTGTACACAAAACACGGGTCTGTCATGATCCTGCCTCTAGACTAGAGAAAAGTCAGGACATGATGGCAGGACCATGACACATAGTAGTATACTTGAAGTATGATGTAAAGTTCACTTAAAGAAAACTTATGAGTACACTTGCAGTATAAAACTACTAAACTAGTAGTTTACTGAGACTATACTTCATACAAAGTATTTAATTAGTAAACTATCAGTATACCTGTAAGTTCACTCTTAGTATAATCGCAGTACAAACTACAAACATAGAGGTAAACTAGTTGTGTACTCAAAGTTTGCTACTGTTATACTTAAAGTATACTTAAAAGTATTCTTTTATATACTAGAAAGTGGGCCAATTTAGTCCCAAGGAGTATTGAAACAGTACACTTACAAGTAAACTACTAGAACACTGATATTTATATACTTGCCACATAAAGTATACTTAAAAATATACTTGAACTTTACTTAAGTATTCTTAATAAAATAAACTTGAAGTAAACTACTTTTTGGTAAGGGAACTCCAACACCAGACGTATTGTTGTATTGTTGTCCATGTAAAGGTGCTGAGTGAGTACGTTTACATGGACAACAATAATCCGATTTTAACTCGATTAAGACAGTACTCTGATTAAGAATCTACCATGTAAACAGAGATTTTTGATTGCCTTAATGCGGATAAAGTCATAATTGAAATAAACAGGAATCAAATTAAGACTATTTTGGTCACATTATTGAAGTGCAGAATAGACATGTAAACATCTTTTCGCTGCATGTTGAGGCATGATACACACACGGCAGTGTTCAAAGGTTTAACATCGTCTGTATGCACATACAAATAATTAACTGCACTTGAGGCTTTCATAAAATTAAAAATTAAACACCCAAAACTGTGCATGGCACGAAGAGAAACTATATGTTTATACGTGAAATTCTGGAGGGGACTTCGGATGGCTTCATGTGGTGACGTAATGATGTCATTAATCAAACTATGAACTGTAACATGTAAAACGGGAACATGAAAGGAATATAATAAAACCAACTCATGTAAACACCATAATCATAATACTGGTGTATAATTAGGTAAATAATAAAATAATAAAAAGGTAAATAATTAGATTACTGATGTCTATGTAAACGCATCGTGTTTGTGATCCTCTCATCAGCAGCTGCAGTGTCTCTCAGCTGTATCAGTGCAGTCACTGTGACTCTGACTGACCGAGGTTTTTGTACGACTCTTTATCACTGTGTGAACACATAGCTACTGATATAGTGTAAACTCTGACAGTAATAATCTCCTGTATCTTCAGTCTGGACTCCACTGATGCTCAGAGTGAAATCACTTTCATAGTTAGATCCACTGCCACTGAATCTAGATGGAGTTCCTGACTAGAGGCTGCTTGTGTAATAAATGAGGAGTTTTTTTTTTTTTTTTACAGCTGATAGTAACAGTTTCTCCTTGTTTGATGGATTTTTATTTCTGGATTTTGAGTTACTGTCACTTGTCCCCAGATCTCTAAAATAAAACATCTTATTAATTTAGTGCTTATTGGACTGTACATAAGATGTGTGTAATGTTAAGTACAAAATACTTATGGTTTTTGAGTTACTGTCAGAGTCACAATGAGGATGATGATGTTGTTCATTGTTGTTGTTGTGTCTTGTGTGATGATGAAGATTGTGTTCTGTTCTGCTCTCAGTCATGAAGTGTTAAACTCACAGCACTATAAACACTCTCAGAGCACTGAAGCATGTGCTGACGATGCAAAGAAGTGAGCAGGATTTACATGCTTTTGCTGCTACCAAACTCATATTATAGTATTTTGTATTAGTATTTTAGTATTTTTAAATTCGGACTAATGTTATGTCTTCCACGCATGGTTTTGTTTTAATGCGTTGGCCTGTGTAGAAATACGGGTGGAATGAGCTATAAAAAAAACAGGATTTTTTCCATATTTTACATTGAAGAATGTCGTCACACAGTGCACTCACCAACAGTACAAGCTGCATATTCACACAGTTTGTATATACTCTGTGTATATGCAGTGATATACACTGATCAGTTCTTGCTCCGGCACAGAATGACAGCTTTTCCAAATGTGTGATGAACATGTGAGTGAACTCCAAAAGACTCTACGTGAAACACGCAACTCAGCACATACTCTATAACTGACGTAACTATACAGCCAATAGGAATAGGAACAGAATAAACATAAGGAATAGACTTAAAGGGACCATGCTCTTTACTACAGTTATTTTTAGTAGCTATTGTTGAAATCTTTTTGAAATCTTTTATTTTCTGTCTACGACTCAAACCAGAGACTAGAGGGCTGCACTGGGATTGGGATACTATGGGTCCCATGGGACCCAAAGCAAATCTCGCGGGAGCGGGCGGTTTTACCTTCACTGCGGGCAGGAGTGTGTGGTCAAAAAAATATAGCGCGGGTCCAGATTTGGCGCATATAGAATGATAGAGTTACATAAACACTAGGCTTGCTGTGGTAGTTGGTGTTACACAGTGTTTGGTCAAAATTATATTACTTGCCCGCCATGGCACCTCCCCAACTGTTTATAGAAATAAAAATAATTTAGTTCAGATGGGAAACGTACGCTACGGGTTGCCAGGTCTGCATGTCAAAACTAGTCCATCCCAGTCAAAAACACCCCAATGTAGCACAATTACCATATCCCAAATATCAAAACACAAAATATGTTGTTTACATACCTAAAATACATATTTTACAGTCACAGTTATGCACATTGATCAAAAACACAGCTCAGCGTTGGCCCTCCTTAACAAAACTTCACATCTAGCGCAGTTCTATCACAGACAGAATGCATGATTCAATACAAGCATTTCAGTCAAATGTAATTCATGCAATGTTTCAAACTTTAACTCATGGGGGGAAATCAACCCACAGCAACAGTTTAAAAGAAATGTTCATTAATGAGTGTTGCCCTTATTTAAAAAAAAAAAAAAAAAATAGCCTAATTTTGTGGAAAAAATCAGACTTGACAACCCTGCATCCACGAGCTGCAGGAATCAGATTTGACTGATCACATGTCGAGAGGAAGGAGAGATGACTTACAAAGACCATGATGAAGGATTTGCTGCTCAACAGATGCTTAACTCATATCTTATCGTGTAAGATGTGCTTCCTTTACAGAGAGTATGCATGATTGTGAAATCAAAAGTGAACAACGAGAGCTCATTCAAAAGCGGTTTATATACCCCGCATACTGATAGCGGCTCCCTGATGCACAAAAATTATACCAGGGCCTATACAATATTGCAGGAGCGGGTGGGACTGGACACAAAAACACAGGAGTGGGCCGTAATGGTCAGAAATTCAGCGGGATCAAGACAACAGTCCCGTGCAGGGCTCTACCAGAGACCATCATGCTGTAAAGAAACAGTGCTACTTACTGAGCTACTTTGTATTATTGTTGATCACTGCTCTACAAATTTAATGAAATACAATTTTGGTAAAGATTGATTAGTGTGCATGAGGAATGTTTGATTCATTTGCTTTTTATTGTTATTTTTACGTTTTTTTTTTGTTTTTGTTTTTTTGTAATCCAAGGTGATTGAGCTGCATATAAAGAGCTTTTTTTTCTGGTTTTAAAAATGGTATAAAGGTGCAAAAATCATTAACATAAATGATTAAACATGAATATAAAATACTAGAGTACGTTAAAAAGTACAGCAGCATATATAATATCTTAATACCAAAAATACATAATAAATGAAAGATTAGTAAAATGATATGGCAGAGCTCTTTTTATCCATTTGTAGAACATTTCAGTTATGACATACTATGGATATTGCATTTTTGAATATAAGCATCAAAATGCATTATTAATTAGTTAAGTTTTGGTTAATATGATTTTTTCATTGTTTTTTGTTTAAGAAAGAAAGAAGGGTGAAGAATTAGCCTGCAAATGGCTGAACAAAGAAAGAAACAGAAGAGTTTGTCACAAGTGGATTGTCACTTCTTTGAGTATGACTTGTATTTTCAGCAGCTGAGGGCTTGTAATTCAGACACTGTAGTATTTAAAGACTGAATATATGTATTATAATTCGCATACACATTAGAATTTTTAGAATTCTTAGAATGAAATAATCATGGTTTTCATGATCATAGTAATCATATATATATATATATATATATATATATATATATATATATATATATATATATATATATATATATATATAATACATTAGAAGTTTATACATTGTAAGAATACACTAAGACACTTAGAACACAATAACATATGGCACATATAGCTATAATGTATTTTTTGCTGTAGTGAATTATTGTGCTACATAAAATATATTAAAATAATAATAAAAACAATGTTTTACAAAATATCTTACTTTTGAAAAGCAGATTGAAGCACATAGAAATATTTAAAACATATTGCAGTGGGCCTACACATTGTTATAAAGTACTTATACATTAAACCCTATTAAACCTGAATCATTTTGCTGTCTTCTTACACAAAGTACACATAAAATATACTTTAGGTATGAGTAAAACTTAAAATTTGTAAATAAATAAATAAATACACTAAAACTTTACTTAAAGTACTATGCTTGTGTTGAGAATATGACTTAAAAGCTCAACTAAGCATAAATTTATTTGCATACTTTTTAGAAATATATTAAAATGGAGTTTAATATATCTTACTTCACTTCAAATAAGCATGTTGTGGATACAAATGTACAAATCTACTTTGAGTATATTTTTAATACATTTAATAGCATATCTTTTGGAGCATGCAGTTAAACCCATTACATTTCAAAGGGATAATGTATATGAAAATGTCAGTAAAATAATAAAAATCTATGATCGTAAATACAGAACAAATCTTTCTGACAGTAATTGTGTAAGAATGTAAATCTTTCTGTGGGTCAAATGGAAAGCATCACGTCCAGACAGCAGAAGTGACGAAATGCAGTCTGTTCAGTTTGATTGACAGAAATCATATATTACACCTAAAACATGATGATTATATTAAAACACTGACTCATTCTCTTTAGAAATACAATATTTATATTAACAGAAATTATATTGTGTTATGTGTGTTTGTTCACTGATCAGTGTTGTGTGTGATTGTGTTGTAGAGCAGCTGCAGTGTCTCTCAGCTGTATCAGTGCAGTCACTGTGACTCTGACTGACGGAGGTTTTTGTACGACTCTTTATCACTGTGTGAACACTGGACCACTGTGTACACTCTGACAGTAATAATCTCCCGTATCTTCAGTCTGGACTCCACTGATGGTGAGAGTGAAATCACTGTTAGATCCACTGCCACTGAATCTAGATGGAGTTCCAGTGTAACGGCTTGTTGCAGCATATATGAGGAGTTTAGGAGCTTCTCCAGGTTTCTGTAAGTACCAGTGTAACTCATCACCACCATACACTCTACTGCTGGTTTTACAGTTTATTCTGACTTCTTGTCCTTGAGCTGCTGTTATTAATGATGGACTCTGAGTTACAGTGTACTGTCCTCTACACTCTGAAAGAAAATAATAAGAAAAAGTACAATAATTATAATTATGTATATTTCACATTTTAAAATAATTAGTGTAATTGTTGTTATGAAAGTTTGACTACAAACCTTGAGCAAACAGTGTGAAAGTCCAGATGAGGATGATGATGTTGTTCATTGTTGTTGTTGTGTCTTGTGTGATGATGAAGATTGTGTTCTGTTCTGCTCTCAGTCATGAAGTGTTAAACTCACAGCACTATAAACACTCTCAGAGCACTGAAGCATGTGCTGACGATGCAAAGAAGTGGGCAGGATTCACAACAGCTTGAGCTGCTAACAAACTCATATACTATAAAAGTATAGATTATATCATTTTACATTGAGTAATATAACTTGTTGATCCATTGACTAGTAATAATTGTTGAAACATTTTTATGATAAAGTGATATTTCACTGACTGATGTTCTTAGACTTTATACTGATGCATTTTGTCATGAATGAAGCATCACACAAAAACTGTTGTAGAAATATCTTCATAACACATATTGTATCCATGATTTATTTGTAGTGGACAGCATAGTTTATGGCAGGGCCTCTCTCTGACCACTCTAGCTGACAAAGATTTGATACATTTTGATTGGGTCTTGGTGGACGAACATAAGCAAACTGTCCAACGCCGTCAGATAAAGATGCCAGGACAACAGCCAGACACCTCTTAGAGGGCAAGAAGAAGACCTTTGGTTCAAAGCCCAGGAAGGACAGGACTTCCCGTTGGTCAAAATGCAGTTTCAGCCCTTCACCCAGCAACAGACTGATTCCTCAGGTTTTGGCCTGTGACCGCCATAAAAATTCCTTTGGACCTCAGGATGCAGCAGCAGTGGGTGAAACAAAGAGAGATCACAGAGTCCCATCAAAATCCATAACTATGTTCTCAAACTTTACACTGATGCAAAAAACAACACACACATCTTATTCAGAGAAATACATATTCTCAATGTCAGCGATGTGTAGTGCAACTTCTTACACAAACTCAACTGTTTATGAACAAATTAATGCATGCATGACAGTTCAATATTTTTCCATCATGTTTGGACTTAATGTGTTCGTAACATTGCCAAATGTATTCTGGTTGCGGTTCGATAAGTGAATAATGCATTGGTAAAATTCAGTGGTACTTTCTAACTGTGTGTTTGGACTATGCAAATAAGTCCCCAGGAGGAAAGAAGGGTGGGCCACACCGTGTCCTCCCACTCTGATGGAAACAGCCAATCACAGGCAGAAGACACACAGACATCTGCAACAAGGTTAAGCTCCGGTGAGCAAACCTTTACTTCAAGGTACTTTTGCTTGTGTGTTCCAGGCTAAGGACCTTCTGCACCTACTCCAGGGCCACATCTGCATGTTCCAGATCTTAGGACCCTTTGGTGCTCCAGGAGATCAGCATCCTTCAGTGCTTCGTGTTCAGGGCTGTTGAAACAGATTCCTGCTCCTTTTCCCACAGCAAAACCAGTGGAGGAAGTCACCGCTACCGGACTGCTCACTCAATTCCAGAGAATTTAACTATCACTTATCCAAACCTCTTCCAGAGACCTTGGCATTGTTGTACATTATCAGCATATTATTGTCTAATTTACATTAGATATTATATATCTGATTGCAGTTAACAAATAATCTTTCACGTATTTGTTTGATGCATAATAAGGTCCTTCACCTTATTTGTTTCAAAGTAGCAACAGTTTATCTTTCCAGATAACGTAGCTCTGACATAGTGACACTTGCATTTTATGTCTCTTTCGCTGAAAATGGTCTTGTAGAATATGTGTTTATGAGTAAGTAATAATGTACGAGAGGCCGTGCTGTATTGTGAATAACTCAGCTCTGCGTCGTGCCTAACAACGGCCTTCAGCCGTGACTGCAAGAGAATGTTACGATGCTTCATCTCATGGAGCTCAAATAAAAACAAAGAGGAGGAACTTTTCTTATACGCTGTAATTTTTTTTTTAAACACCATATATGATATTTTCTTACACACATACATCTGCTTATCTCTCAGTATGAGAAAACGTCTGTTTTACGTCTTTTAGTTTAAATCAGACTGATTCACAGCACAGCTCAAGGTTTTTTTTTCTTTCAATCTGGCTGCACTGCTGTGAGCTAAATGAATGTTAGGCTTTGTGCCTACAGTAGTTTCATTATATTTAAGTTTGTAAATGTATATAGTGATTGTATTTAGTTTGTATATTGCATTTATATCAGCTGTAGTGATGTTGAATAAGATGAAGATTGATGAGATTTTGACTGCACTCCTCATGTCTGCTGCTGAAAGTCCTGTTGAAATGCTGTGAATGCTGTACGTCTGAAGAGTAACACATGATGGAGCTCCTCATGAGGCCTCGTTCCACAAGAGTCGCTGTTAGTCGCTCGCAGTGCTGATGTTTCTCCAGTGAGCGCTGCTCTCTCCTGAAGATGAGCGTATCTGAGTGTCCTGTGTCAGGCAGGATTCACATGAGTCTAGTGCTGAAGCTGTAGTCATTACAACTCAATACTGAAAGAGAGCTCTAGTGTCAAAGCACTGGCTGATCTTTCAATCTGCTGTGTTTGCTGCAACATTCAATAAAGCTTCTCAACAAACTCCATTTGTGTCTGACAACATCATTCAACTAACAGATGAAGATACATGTAGTGTTTGTCCAGGTGCTTTTCAGAAGCTCGATCAGTAGCAGTAAATCTAGTCAAATAAAGGTCTTGGGGTTTGAACATGGTCTCTGGAGACAGAGCTGCTCTATTCTGAGAGGATCACAATCACTCCACCCTGACAATGCAAATGGGATTTTCAGCCCACACTCCCAGAGTCACTGTTTGATTGGTTACATGATCTGAACTGAAACACACCAGTTTCACTTCTGCTGCAGTCCTGCATGTATTTAAATAGTTTTTTTTTTTTTTTTTTTTTTTTTTTGGCATACTTATTTTTTTTTTATTATATCATAATAAATGCATATTAAATGTATTATTTTAAAACAGTAAGTATATTAAGCAAATTTCAAGACATGCTACAGATCAGTATTTAGCTATTTGCAATATATTTTAATATATTAACATATGTAAAATGGGAAGTTTTTTTTTTTTTTTTTTACACTTAAACAAACAGCATATGGCACATATAGCTATAATGTCTTTTTACGTTAGTGAATTCATGTGATATATATACAGTATATAAAAATGTTTTTCAAAATATCTTACTTTTGAAAAGCAGATTGAAGCACATGGAAATATTTAAAACATATTGCAGTGGGCCTACACATTGTTATAAAGTACTTATACATTAAACCCCATAAAACCTGAATCATTTTGCTATCTTCTTATACAAAGTACACATAAAATATAT